>NT_177632.1:61281-61571 GCF_000188095.3 Bombus impatiens
CCCGGCGGTGGCCTGCGTGGTCGCCGACATCAAGGGATTGGGACTGAGGGTGCCCCCTGAGAAGTCCGAGGCAATGTGGTTTTGCCGCAAGCCCGATCACGGGACGCCTTCAGCGGGTTATCGCCTGAGGCTGGAGGGGGCTGAGATCGGGATCGGAACCAACATGAAGTATCTGGGCCTAACCCTCGACAGCCACTGGACCTTCGGCGCTTACTTCGAGCGCCTGGCACCGTCTGTTGAGGCGACGACGAACGCCTTAGGACGTTTGCCACCTCGGCTGGCCGGGCCCG
>NT_177632.1:62666-64069 GCF_000188095.3 Bombus impatiens
TCGGATGTGGTGTCGAGAATTCGACCGCTAGTGATGTCCCGAGTCTGGATTCGAGTTTCAGACCCATGCAACAGCGTGTGGTGTCGTTTCCCGCACATACGACAGGATACGGCGGTGCAATGAAGAAGTGCGTGTTCTCTCCCCAGGCAGTTGGTGCACACTGATACCTCATTGGCGGCTATAAGGCGTTCTCTGACGGGTTTCGCCTTGGAGATCCTTAAGGTCCTTCAGACCAAGCGAGTATCTCTTGTCTTAAGTTTCCTTTCACGTTTATTGCTTACTACGGGTTAACACGGAAAGTTAGTTTTCCTCGCGTCTGGTATGTTCCGTTAGCAACTTTCTCACGAGGGCGGCTAAAACCCTTCCTGGTCCATCAACCGTCTTATTATCCAATCGAAGACGGTGTCTACTGCCCTCACTTACCTAACCAAAATTGTCATCAACAAATCCGATAGTCCCGTGTCCTTAGACACACCCACCCCTAGCTTTCCTCAGACACAGTATCGTCACTAAAACTCATTCAGTCTCTATCTTTAGAATAGTCAACACCTTTTCACCGAGTTTCTACCTTTAGACCGGTCCCGTATTCAACGTATCAGTGTAATTAGGTTTTACATAAAGTTGTTGGAGTAAATTGTGATTTATGTGTGTTAATTCAGTGTGTATTCCATTGTGATTGCTCAATTCATAATAAAGTTTAATAAAACCAAAGTTGATAGTTGTGTTACGATTCAGTTATTTTATTTTATCATCCAACCCTAAAGTTTAAGTAACAAGAGAGTCATCGCCCGTTTGAAGCGACACATGTCGGCGCGGGTGCCGGGTTGGCACGAAAGCCAGTACGGCTTCCGGAGGGGCTGCTCGACGATCGACGCGGTCAGACGCGTGAGAGCCCTCACGGAGGACATGGTTTCCCGGGATGGCGTGGCACTGGCGGTGTCTTTGGACATCGTCAACACGTTCGACTACATACTATGGAATAGAATAGTAGCGGCCCTGGAATACTTCGAGCCCCACTACCTCGTTCATCTAAGCGCCGCGTTCGACCTGAGACTAGCGACAGTCCCTGCCAGGCTTAGCTAATCCAGGTAGCAAGGTACTGGGTGCCTTGTGCGCTGGTTGGGCGTAACCCCAACCCCTATGGCCCTAGGAGTGCCCGGGTACTGTATGGTGATAAATTTGCGCTAAGGAAAGCAGCCTTTACCAAAGACGAGAATACCTCGTTCGGCTGATCCGCGTCTATTTCGACGACAGGTGGGTAGGGTACGCCAGCAGGGAAGGGGAGAAAAGGCGGCCTGTCGAGCGCGGAGTTCCGCAGGGCTCAGTGTTAGGACCGATCCTGTGGATCGTCATGTACGACGAGGTACTGCGCTGTCCGCTGCCTCCGGGTGCGACCATGGTCT
>NT_177632.1:64100-64416 GCF_000188095.3 Bombus impatiens
GGTCGCAGGGCGCGGATGGCACGAGACGTTGCGTCTCGGGGAGGTCGCAACGGCCTGCGCGATACGCGCTGTGCGCGGACTGGGCCTGAGGATCTTCCCTGCTAAGCCGGAGGCCATCCAGTTTTACGACAAGAATAGGCGAGAGACTCCTCCGTCTGGTCTGAGCATAAGCATGGAAGGGAAAGCTGTCGGGGTGAGATCGCAAATGAAGTATCTGGGTCTCATCATTGACAGCCAGTGGACGTTCGGACCGCACTTCGACTCCCTGGTCCCGAAGATATCGGTAGCGGCTAACGTCTTGTGCGGCCTGCTGCGG
>NT_177632.1:64463-64732 GCF_000188095.3 Bombus impatiens
GATTGTACGAGGGCGTCATTCGATCCGGAGTGATGTACCGGGCTCCGATATGGGCGTATGATCTGATGGTCAGTCGCCGCAGCATCCTGTTCCTAAGAAGGCTGCACAGGGTGACCGCCATCAGAATCATCAGTGGATACCGAACGGTGTCGCACGCATCGGCAACTGTTTTGGCCGCGTCTCCTCCGTGGGAGCTCGGGG
Organism: Bombus impatiens; assembly: GCF_000188095.3. NCBI lineage: Eukaryota > Metazoa > Arthropoda > Insecta > Hymenoptera > Apidae > Bombus > Bombus impatiens. Next base: position 64,665 of record NT_177632.1, read on the forward strand.
CGTTGGCACTCAAGCAAAGATATACCTACTTGAGAGCGCTGAACCCTGGAGAGGACGCGGCCGGGCAG
>NT_177632.1:64904-114255 GCF_000188095.3 Bombus impatiens
ACATGGCGTGTTCGGCGAGTACCTGATGAAGATTGGACGCGAGGTAATGGACATCTGTTACAATTGCAGGGAGGGCAGGGGCACAGCGCAGCACACGCTGGAATTTTGTCCGGCATGGGAGCTGCCCCGTCATTGGGAAGAGATTTGGCCTCTTCGGTGATCGTGGAGACGATGCTGGGCGGGCCGCACGAGTACGAGGCTGTCCGTTCCTTCTGCGAGCAAGTTATGCTCGTAAAGGAGCTGGCAGAGAGGGAGAGAAAGAGGAACTCTCACTCTTGTAGGGTAACGCGGCGAAGGGCGATGGCGGTCAGGCGGCCCAGGGCCGCTCCACCGCCCCCCCCCCAACAGGGGGTGGTGCTAGGGGTAATGGCCTCCCCTAACGTCAAATTAATTAGTTAGGGAAATTTGCAGGATTGTCTCAATCAAGAGAATGCGGGGAGAGCACAGGCAGTAATTCGCAAGAAGTCCCAGGGCACTCCTGTCACACGCGTAGCCATCGTGGAGTTTTAGTCGGTAAGAGTTCGACACTGCTCTACTGCTGCCGTCGCGTTATTTCCTTCCCGAAGTTGATTCTTCGCTTATTGGAATTTGCTGCATTGATGATAATGATGGAGTCACGTGGCACTGTTTGATTGGAGTTAGGGGTGCTGTGTTACTGATGTGTACACTGTTTTATTTAACGGTTTAGTGCATATGAGTTCGGCTCGAAGGACCGACTGTTCGACCGTTCGCGGAGAGATGCGGTAGATAGCGCCAACGAGAGTAGTAAATTCTCGTTACAATAAGATAATCGATACTACGAATTAATCGATCCCCTATTTCGGTTAAGATAATAGAGGTGGTTAAAATGATGATAACACTGAGTTAACAGGTTAAAATATACGCTTTATTTCAACACCTTTAAGATTTAAGTATTTATGCGTGGTGCGTGTAGATATGTTCTCAGCGAAGTGTAAATGGCAAGTTAAGATGATGACTGATGAAAGAACGGAAAACCAGTCAAGATGTTCGCTGGTCTAAGGACGTAAAACCAGAAGCGTAAAACCAGAAGCTGCATAAAATGGCACGATAAAAAAGAGGTTTTCATGATTTCAACAATACATACAGAAGAATTTGTGGATGTACCAAAATACTACAGTGCACAAGAAATTTTACAGAAACCATCTTGTGTATACAACTATGATAAATTGATTGGTGCTATAGACAGGACAGACATAGTCATCAGTACTATAAATTCTACCCGCAAAACAACAAAATGGTACAAAAAGTATTTCTTCCATATGATTGATATGTGCTTATGGAATTCATATTGTCTATACAAATTGGAAATCAACAAAACAATATCAATTGCAGAATTTCGACTGAAATTAATAGATCAAATTTGAAAGAAATATCAGAAAAAACATCCCGTCATCCGGAAATAATTACTTATCAAGACTCAACGGAAGACATTTTCCTTCACTTTATGAAGCTACAGGAAAAAATATATCACGAAGATGTGTTGTGTGTGCGAAAAACAATAAGAGATGAAAATCTCGTTATCAATGCCAAGAATGTGATGTTGGGTTATGCGTTTTTCCATGTTCCAAAACATATCATATTAAATTAAATTATTAATCACTGTATATTATTCATTCATTATTTTCAATCATTGGTCAGACTCTTTATACCCATTAAATAAGTTTATATCTTTTATGTAGAAATTATAAGTATATTGTTTTAAAGAAAAGTCCTTTTTCTTTCAAGATAAACTGTCCACGCACAATGTGTACAGTTTCGGCGCAGTGTCGAGTTCAGTACCGAACCGCTGTAGCGAAAGGATTAATATTCAATACTTATTATTATAGCATTATAGCGAATTTTTCCTTAAAACTTTGACTGCCACGCCGAAATTCCCGCAGGGAGGACTTGCTGATGTAAGTCTATGGGGGCTGGCAAACCCACGTTCCCGTAGCCAGGGAGGACCGTCGGGACAAGCGTCCCATTTACGTGAGTCCTCTATGTACACCGCAAGGAAGGACGCCCGGAGTGTAGGCGAGAGGTTCGTCCATGCTCTCTCTACGTGATCTTGGGTAATAGCGCACCCACGATCCTGATGCCAAGGATAGGACCGTCGGAATAAGTTCCCGGGCACTTTGTGCCTTGAGGCCCCCGCTTACGTGAGTCCTATCTGGATCTGTCGAGTACGGTTAGCAAGTCGCCGGCCGGCAGTGACGTGGCGGTACATCCACACGATAGTCTCACCAATGACTTAGGATGGTACCACGGGCGGTCGAGTGTAAGCCCGGAGGGAGTAGCGATCCCTCTGCTCGACCAATTATGGGTTCGGACTCGTGGTGGCAGTGGTTGATGGCCAAGATGCTGGCAAGAGGGCCGATTTAAGGGGTAATGGCTCGCCCCGAATGGCCTTCGGCGGGTGAGCAGCGTCCCACCTGCTCCGGAACCGTCCTGGTGAGACGGTAGGGCTTAGAATCGCCCATTCGACTTGAGACGAGCGACAGCCCCTGCCAGGCTTAGCTAGTCAAAGTAGCAAGGCACAAGGTGCCTTGCGCGCTGGTTGGGCGTATCCCAACCCGTATGGCCCTAGGGGTGCCCGGGTACTGTGTGTCGATAAGTATACGCCGAGGTAAGCACCCGTTATCAAAGACTGACAATACTGAATATAAAGACTGACTGACGCCGAAATCATATGTCTCGCTCAGGACGCCACGGGAGTATTTTTATTATTCAAAACATATAATGGCAAAATAATAATAAATTGAAGATGTAAGACAACATTCTTCCCTAATGGATCGTTTATCTTATTGGTGGTCACGAGTAACCACCATGGCGCCTTGGTAACAGTTGATAGCGACATATTATAACAAGGCTTCGTTTATTTCAACAAACCATTCGCATTCGTTATTTCGTCGTAAGCAAAACGTCCAGAATATATTGTTGAAACGTGTAGAAGATAATAGTAAACGGTATTTGCTCATTCTATCCATAATAATAAGGTATTTTCACATTTCTAACTTCAATTATATAATTATAAAGCAGCATTAACGATTATTTTCTAAGGTATGTTTATAATAATATTCGTAGTGAGATGTAATATGTTTGTGGTGATAGTACTACTGGCAGCTGTAGATGCCGAGATAGGTCCTGCTGCTGGTGTAGATGTCGCTGCTGAGGTACGGCTGCTTTTCTTCTCATTTACGTATCGTGGAAGAAAAATCGGACTCCGGTCGCCGGGATTTGGACCCGGGGTCCCTCTACAGTACCCCTCAAGATATGGACAAACACAGTGTACCGTTAGATGCAAGATTTGTTATCATTTTTTTTTTTTTATTGATGTTTTAATAAAAATGTTTAATTGTTCAATGGGGCACTTTTTATTTCAAAGTATCTCCTCTATATCGGTTGTATTCAAAATGCCCTAACTGTCAATTTTCATTCAGTTTTTACAATTGTAAGAAGTTCAAGCGCTCCGGTCACCAATGACCGTGGCGTCACAGGAGAAACTGTGACTAGTCATATATGACCAACGTGGCAGTCAAAGTGTTAATCTGGTTTTCAACATATTAAGTGTTAATCTGGTTTCCAATTGAATGTCGAACGAAATTTTGAACATCGATAAAAAGCGACATATTATACGTGTGTATGTATATATAAATTGCAAAATATGTTATAGAACTCTATTACCAATAACAAATGTTTTCTATTACTTCATATAAATAAAATATAAAGCATAAAACTATACATAAAAAAAGAAAATGCAAGTGTAATGAGGAAGATCCTAAACCTGCTGCTTTTTTCACTCACTTTTTACAATGTTTTAGATCATAATGGTCCGTAAAACAAAAGATTTATAGCTTGGGAATGTCATAGAATTAATATTATACTTACTCATCAGGATACTTATCACTGCACATTACATGTAGATCAATTTGTGCATACACTTTAGCTGGACCTGACATGCCTTTCTGAGGCATCAAAGTAATTACTATGTCTAATGGTTGCCATTTCCGTCTATTTTTTTCATGACGTAAATCGCGAAGCTCATCTCCAAAAATACTCTATAAGAACAATAAACCGCCGATTTTAATAAAACTTAAGAATGATACATTTTTCGAAAAATATTTGACACGTATGTTTTTTAGATGCCAGCATTTATGTAAGTAGCCTCCAAAGTTGGAGATTGGAAATATACTTCATGGGTATCTTGCAAAATATTAGGTTTAGGACAACTATACCCACGTAAACATTGCTCGTTTTTAAACAAGAAATTTAGCTACATAAACAACATTAAAAGGAGTATTTGTTTGTCAAATATAATAAAAATTATATTGTTAATTTTTGTTGTAAAATACTGATACATTTTCATGAAAATTTACATACGATACTTCAAATTATTGGTACAACCCGAATCTTTGTATAAAGTTCTTTGTAAATATGTAAAGAATGTGATTCCCTATCTAATTTTTGTGTAAAATATAACCGTCGACTCTAAAGTTTATGTATATCAAAAATCATAAATTTTTAAAATAGACGTAATATAATGTAATAGTGTTTGAGATTATCAACCTGTTGAAAATAATAATCTTGTCCTAAATTTCATTTTTCTACACTTTTACTTTAAAATATTTAAATAATCATATTTGTCCATGGTATTTTCAATAAAAAGAAGCTCTCCTACATCAGATAAGTGCTCCGCCATCCCCGTGTTTGATAGTTTGAACAATTTTTTTCATCTAATCTAGTATTCGATTTTCTAACTAAAACTCGTTCATCACATTGAAAAATAATAAATTTGTTTTAGTCTGTGTTTTGTCGGAATGCTGTATTTTTGTGCACATAATTAATAGCGAACTCTAACAATTTTTTTTTTATTAATTTTGCAACTCTTTCATCTTGCAACTCTTAGTTCATATCTAATAGTTTTGAGTGGTCTTCGAATTATTACGAGGTGCATTTCCGTGTTAGATTCGTTTTTTACTATCCCAGCTATTTCCGAGAATGTAGTTTTAGGTTTTTTTTTATTATATTTCTATATTCTATATTCTATTTCTGAACAAGATTTTCCTTGCTTGTATAAATTTAATACAATCTTTTTTTCAGCAGTTTTTCTTCTTTTTACAAAATATTCTAACTTTAATAAATGACGATCAGTTTGGATGGTAAAACTTCCCGCGATATAACAAGTGTGCTAACATTGTCAATATTTAAGTAGAATATACGTTATAACAAATTTTTAAAGTGTGTCAATATTTTTGTTTTACTGAAAATTTCAAAATTGTTTCAGTCAAAATGGACGTGTATGTGTATTTTATTTTTTTCTTTATTATAACTGTTTCTAAAATTCATGATTTATGGTATACTTGAAGTGAGTCGACAGTTATACTTTACAAAAATATTAAATAAAGAATCACATTCTTTACAGATTTACAAAGAATTTCATACAAAGGTCGAAACTGTGTAAATACTTCTATTTGACACTGTATATAAACTTCAAACATTCTATATGAAATACATTTAGTTTTACCATATGTTTTGTATGCCAAAATATGTAATAATGTGCTCTGAGACATGTGAAAGCCACAAATATTAACATTAGATGTAAATACATAAAACATTGATCAGTACTCTGATATTCAAACCATAGGAGTATTAGCTTTTACTTTTAATCGTTACTTTAAACAAAAATAGAATTTTATATCTAAACAAATCCATGTATAAATACATTACAGTGTAGAATCAAATGCACTTAAAAAGAAAATATGGATTCTGGTGAATTTTTATATTTTTAACTAACTATTTTAATGGCTTTACATAAATCAACTTCTAATTCCCACAAAATAATCCAAACTAAATTTTCATGCTTAAACTAGAAGCAAAATTAGTAATTTTAAATAAAAACCAATAAATAAAGATGATTTATATTCATCTTCATTATTTATGTTCTTTATTAGCTTTAAAGATATTCTTGAAAAATATGCTATAAAAATAAAGGCATTGATTTCAAAATATTTTTCGTTAGTATAAAAAACTATAATACAATTGATTATTCATTTTAAAAATTAAATTATCAAAAATTATTTATATAAATGATATTATTTAACTTCATGTAAAGATCAAATGATTTCCTATCAGTGTGTATGTGTGTATATAATGATCACAGTTATGTATATGTTATAAATAATATAAACAATATATAGACAAAACTTAAGCAGAGTAAATAAAATTACAATTCAGCACCAATTATATTAATATAGATATATATCCTTCTCCAATTTTGTTATAATGTAATTTTATTTGCTATATCATATTAATCTATTTATATTTATATTCATATTAAATTCGAACATATTCATACACTACACTCATCGGAATACATTTATATTTATTATAGATCCTTTACTTAAAAAAAAATACGAACAATTTGTAGATACATGCATAAAATACGAAAATCTGAATCTTTATCTATTCATAAATTACATAACAAGTCATATAAAATTTAATTTACTAGAAATAAATGTGTATATTCCATTATGATACGTAAAACATAAAACATTAAATAAATAAATTTTTATCTATTTATATCATGACGTACCTTCAGAACCTCGATTTCGTTTTTTTGCCGATCTTTAGACGACTCACAGGACATATTTTCATTACACATTTTTTAAATACTCTTCAAGAATTACGGATAACTTAGTTTAACTCATTGTTTAACATTTAACCTCAAACTTTATTACAGCGATCTCACCGTTCAATTGAAACTAAACACTAAACACTCACTGTTTAAATGTTTTCACATTACTATCCACTGAAAATTCTGTTGAAAATATGATTCCACATATTTTATAATTTAAAAAGATACCAAATATAAATTCACTGATAATCTCATGTTTTGATTGTGTCGGTATTAAACAAGTAGTTTAACTTAACCACAAGAATAAAAATACATAATACAACTGCTCAGTGTTCACCAATGAACCACAAAATATATAACCTTTTAGTAAAATATCGAGCACGTGATTACCATTTCAGTATTGCGCGAAATTTGAAATATCATAATTTTTGTATTTTAATTACGTATATACATATATTATTAATTATATTATTAATTATATATATATAAATATATAAATATATATGTAATATGTTAGTAATTATATATATATATATTAATAATATAAAATCCGGAATAGACATAATATTAAATTCAGAATACATTTTCAAAGTAAAGACCTAACGTTTTTTACTCTATCTATGTAATTGTTGTGTTCATATAACATTTATATGAATGGATATTTGTGGAAATAAAAATTCATAATAAATTTATATAAGACCACATGAATTAACAAATAAATATAATCCTCAAACCAGTATTTAGAAAACATAAATTTTAATTTTATTACCTTCACAAGAAAACAAATTCAATAGTATAAGGTTAATTGTATCAGATTTCACCTATACTGTATATTAATTATGTTTTAACTGTTGTAAATATGTATATCATTCTAAAATTAATTTTTGTAAAGTACTTTTTCATAAAATACAGTTTATAAACAAAATAATTCGTAGTTTTACAATTTAAAGATGTAAATGTTGATAATATTAATTTATATTTTAACAATAATTTAGTTTATGGTTTATAGCTTATATTCTGAATGTATACATAAAAACTTATAAAAATATTTACATTATAGATAAACTATTAAAAATAGTTACATTATAGAAACATGATGTTACTCATCTATTTGACATTAGTCATTAATGACCAAACCTAACATAACACAACCTATCTTTTTCTCCCTCATTTTGTGATTTATGTAGTGTAACAGAAAAAAGTATTCTAATGTCAAGAATCTTCCAAAACCGCGTCCTCTTATACAAAAATAAAAAATCTAAGGTTTTAAACAAATACATATAAAAATTTTGTTCAATTTTATATCAAAACCCGAATGTATCACTATAGTGCGTTGGCAAAATTTGGATAACGATTGTTCTATAACGAGGTTGTGTACCTCGTCTGTGATATAATTTTTCCTTTTGTTTACGTAAAGGTTGAATAGTCGTAGCAAAATGGTTCTCGCAGATTTAGGTCGTAAAATAACATCTGCGCTTCGATCCCTCAGCAATGCAACTGTTATTAATGAAGAAGTAAGTATTTCCACAGTAACATAACCTTCAGACTCATTTCTATACATCTAATTAAAATTGTAACATATGTTAATTTATGTTATTCAATAAACGTTACATTATAAACATTTCCTAATTATTTTCTAAATGTAATAATTTCTTAATTTTATAAACTTGAAAGCTTATAGCTTTCGATTTATTAAAAAGTCAAAATAATAATTATTAAATTAACTATTACTGTCAATAGAAATACCTCGACATTTTATACTATTATTTTAGGTCCTGAATTCTATGCTAAAAGAAATATGTGCGGCATTACTTGAAGCAGATGTTAATATCAGACTTGTCAAAAAGCTAAGAGAGAATGTACGTCTTGTAATTGATTTTGATGATATGGCTGGTGGCCTTAATAAGAGGAGAATGATACAGAGTGCGGTATTTAAAGAACTTGTAAAGGTAAGTTGAATGATTTATTTATTATTTGAAAATTTATTATTCGAAACACTGAAAAATGATTTTCTTCTCTATTGTTGTAATTAAGAAATAGGGAAAGTATATTCAATTTTGTTACAGCTCATTGATCCTAGAGTAAAAGCTTATCAGCCTATTAAAGGACGCCCAAATATAATAATGTTTGTTGGATTGCAAGGTTCAGGAAAAACAACTACTTGTACAAAACTTGCTTATCATTATTTAAAGAAAAATTGGAAAGCTTGTTTAGTTTGTGCTGATACTTTCCGCGCTGGCGCATATGATCAAATAAAACAAAATGCAACAAAAGCAAGAATTCCATTTTATGGAAGGTGGGTAATAATTTAAAAATTATTTGTTACTGTTCAACAACAAATTAAGTATAAGACACAAGTAAATAAATTAGTTTTATGAGATATGACAGTTTTTATTTTTATATATACTTTCTATGTATAGTTTCTAATCTTATTCCTTCAAGTAATGGATAATTCTACAAAGATTTTAATGTTACAAAATAAATACTAGTGTAATAGGACAAAACAAATTTATTATTTAGTTATACAGAAGTTGATCCAGTTACAATAGCACAGGATGGTGTGGAAATGTTTAAAAAAGAAGGTTATGAAATTATTATTGTTGACACTAGTGGCAGACACAAACAGGAAGAATCTCTGTTCGAGGAAATGCTTCAAGTTGCAAATGCAATTGTAAGTAATTTAATAGTTCTTATCTCTTGCAAACATTTTCTAATGAACAAAAATTAGCAATATCTAACTTACGAAATATTTATGTCAATAAATAAAAATTGTTATTATTTGTAGCAACCAGATAATATAATTTTTGTAATGGATGCAACGATAGGTCAGGCTTGTGAAGCTCAAGCAAAAGCTTTTAAGGAACGTGTTAATGTCGGTTCTATCATTATTACAAAACTTGATGGACATGCAAAAGGTGGAGGTGCTCTTTCAGCGTAAGTTTTCATAATTTGTAAATAGTTTCTCTAAGTTTTTATGAAATATGTTTGAAAAAGTTCTTTTGTAGTACCTTCATATACTTACTTATTCATATCATATACTTTTCTTTAAGTAATATTTAAATTATATTTATATTTAAATAATACTATGGGTAAACAATGTTTAATTAAGCATCAGTAATATAAGTAATAATTCTTAATAATTAATAATTAATAAAAAGTAATAATTATGTTAGTGATATAAAAGTCACAATATAACAAAGTCAGTTATAAAAGTGATATTTGTATTATTTTATACTAGTGTTAAAAATCCTTTTTCAATGTAATGAAACTTAAATTTTAATGTAATATTATAATTGAATTTGGGGATTGAAGAAAATTTAGCTTTGTAATTATTAAAGGTTTTGATATTATATAAGCATATTTCTATAGGGTCGCTGCAACACAAAGTCCAGTAATCTTTGTAGGTACAGGGGAGCATATAGATGATTTAGAACCATTCAAAACAAAACCTTTTATTAGTAAATTATTGGGTATGGGTGATATCGAAGGACTAATAGACAAAGTGAATGAATTAAATCTCGATGATAATGAAGAACTACTAGAGAAAATCAAACATGGACAATTCACTTTGAGGGATATGTATGAACAGTTTCAGAATGTTATGAAAATGGGACCATTCTCTCAGTTAATGGTAAGTTTTAGTTTCTTCTTTTTTTCTTTTGTCTATAAATTTCTAATATTTTTTAAAAATTTCATCCAAATTTGTAAAGTGTAAAGAATGTAATTTATATATTTTTTACTTATAGTTAAAATATGTTATGCACATATATTTTTAATAGAATATATACTTAGATATTTTTTATATAACATAAAGGGGATTTTTTGTTAAACAGGGGATGATTCCTGGTTTCAGTCAAGACTTTATGTCAAAAGGTACAGAACAAGAATCTATGGCAAGACTAAAACGTATAATGACTATTATGGACAGTATGAACGACTCAGGTAATTTTCTTTTAATTAAATTCAATTATCCATATAAGTTGATATTATTGAAATGTGAGATTTCAACATTCATGCACATTGTTATATTTCTATGAATATTTTATTTGTGATAAACAAATATAAAAGTTGTCAAAAATGTTGAAAATAATAGAACTCAGATCTTTCTGATATTATGTATTCTGTAGCCATAGTTTTAATTATTTTTAAAGTAGTCACAGCAAATAAGTTTGTTGCATATAATTTATATGGATCCTTTTTTTCTCTTATATTGCTTATTTTCTTATATGGCTCACTGTATATTTTTTAAAAATATAATACTTTTTTAAAAATATAATATTTTATATTTTTTGATCATATTTCGATTATTTCTATATTTTTTTAAATGAGACACTATATTATTAGTATTATAAAAGCGCATATTTTTACTGCAAACAATAAATTGAGTTAATAGTAATATTTTACTATACATAATGTACTCTTAACGTTATTTAACATATGAATTTACATTGTAGAAAAAATTGCATTCAGCTATTTGTTTTTAATTAGTAAAAGAAACTGTTTCATCAAAGAATCTGGGTTGTATATTAACACAAATATATTTTATAGTTGTACAACATTCAAATAAAAAATAAAAAAATATTAAATAAACAAACATTTATAGAATTGGATAACAGAGATGGTGCAAAATTATTCAGTAAACAACCAGGCAGAATTGTAAGAGTAGCACAAGGTTCTGGAGTGACTGAAAAAGAAGTCAAAGATGTAATTACACAATACACAAAATTCGCTGCTGTTGTAAAGAAAATGGGCGGCATTAAAGGATTATTTAAAGCAGGAGATATGTCCAAAAATGTAAATTCGATACAAATGGCAAAGTTAAATCATCAAATGGCAAAAATGATGGATCCCAGAGTGCTACATCAAATGGGTAAGTAATATTTTTATTAAACAGTGCTTAATAATTGATATAAAGTTAGCAAATTTTGAAAGGAATATATACTTCATTGATTTAATTTTTATGTTCATTTTCATATTACTTTTTAACATATGCATATTCGTAATTTATGTGTTTATATACATATGTATTGTGTTTATATGTATGTCTGTATTCAAGTGTAACTAAGCTTTACACTTCAAGTATTTACGCTATAGCATATTATGTTTGTACTATTTGAATAAACTAAGTAAAAATAAATATATGGGTTTGAACATTAAAAAAAGCTTATATATATATATATATTCTTATTACATTCTTAATATAATAATATATATAAAATCGCTACATATTTTTATTCCATTATTAAAATTTTTCTTTTCACAGGTGGAATGCCAGGATTACAAAATATTATGAAACAATTACAACAGGGTGCAGCAGGAGGACTTGGAAATTTAATGGGTGGTTTTGGTGGAAAATCGTGAAAAAAGATTTGTTAGGCAATGCTTTGATTACCTTTGATATAATTCTTTGTTAATCTATTAATTGCAGAAGACGATTTTATTTGTCATTCGAATAATAATTTCTTTATTTAGAGATCCCCCATCTTCTATCTATAGTTTCATTTCTGTTACAAATAAATTATCGTGTAAACTATCATATTTACATTTGCAACGACTAAACCTAATGTAATTGAAATCAAACTATCTTTATTATTAATTTTGAATTTCATAATTATAGAAGTTCCTTGTTAAAGGACAAATCGTTTAAAAAAATAAACATTATTTAGTTATAATAAGAAGGAAAAAGAGCGAAGAAGGAAAGAGAGCAAAGAATTTAAAATCTATTACTCTATGATGATCTCTTCAAAATTTTTAAAAGGTTTAAGAAAAATTTTATGTTTAAAAATCTTTTTCAATGTAAAAGAAATAAAAAAGTGATGTTCGTTACCATGTGTATGTTTCCTACTTTTTATTCTATGCTTCCTTTCATTTAATTCTTTGTTTTACACAGATATAGAGTCCTATTTATCTTAACAGTTGTTAATATCTCACTTTTTTTTTTATTGTAAGCAGAAACAGAGATCTGACTCTCTCTTTTTATGTACAAAGATTAATTCATTTTTAAGCAGTTCTCTCTTTGGTGTGTGTTTGCAAAACATTTTCATAAATTCTTGATTATCTTGCAAACAAAGAATAAAAGAAGTTCGAAAAATAGCTGGTGTGGTAAACTAAGAACCGATATTAAAATATAAATTATTTTTATAAAATTTTATATTCTTATTTCTTAATTTTATATTCTATATTAAAAGTTTCTACTTGATATAATGTTACAAACTATTTTTTTTATTGTTATAAATTAATAATTTAATTGTCGTTAATAAATAAGTATGTAAAAGCTTATTTTATTTCGATGTTCGCTTTACAAGAGTTCGAGTAAAAATGAGCTCGAGCGAATTTGTTTTTTAATTTATCAGATGATTGTGTGTACATGCCACGCTTGAAAATCTAAGCCTAAAATCTCCCCTTAGCAGTGTCATATATGGTAATAAGTAATTAATGGCTTTTTGTAAAAAGATAGATTAATATTAATTAATATTAATCTGTAATATAGGAAGGAAGATTTGCAAAAACCTTCTGGTGCAGAGTACAATACTAAACAATACTCATACCGAACTATATGATAACACTGAAAAGAAAGAAAATACTCTCTCTACCTCTTGTAATTTAAAAAATTCTATTTCGAATTATTTATATTCTTGTTTTGACATATTTAAAATAACATATTTAAAGATCATTCACCAGATTTAGCCCCATAAGCTAACATTCGAATGCAAATTTTATATAAATTTTATTTTACCCCGAAGTTTAACTATATATATTAGTTACATAGTTATATATATATAATACAGAAAGATTTATTGTTAATATAAAGGTGAAGAACTTTAAATATCCTATTCATTCTGTCATTGATAGATATTCTTCGTCTCATCTGATCGTCTAATCAAAAGTAATCTCAAGATATTTTGTTTTTTCAGATCAGAGAAGCTGGTACGACCAAAAATGTACAAGGTGACATGCCCTTGACAAAGTTAGTCGAAAGTTAACAATCTTTGTCGTAAAAAATACTTTTTCCATTATAACACAACCGAATTTAATAATTTCTAAATTTTTATCGTAAATTTACGTTTTCGACAATTTCTTATATTTTTTACGAACTAAAACTATATACTTCTGAAGTATTAGTTTTTGACTTACGATTAGAACAGTGTTAATTTATATTAAATGCCAATTTATGACAAAAATAGTTATACTATAGTAACCAAACATCAAGTCGATCAGTAATCAAAAATGATTATGCTGTGATGATACGTGTAGATTCTGATTTTTATCTTCTCAAGTTAATGTCAACAATCTAAAGTTAATGTGAGCAATAACAAACTTTAGGTTTCCTAAAGGAAAAAGATTTTATACAATATTTCAAGTTTAATAATTATATTAAAACGTCAATACATATAGACCGAAGAATGAAGATTATTTGTTTTTGTACTTTTTATTATTGTATACTAAATGAATAATAAAATATTGCAGACTATTTGATAGATGTCATAGCGTTTCTTGACCGTCGCGTCGTTTAAGTTACACGGACGTAAAATTCGACGTATTTAACTTTTGTGATTACATATGCATTCATATACACTTTCATGTTACAGTACATTAAACGAAAGCTTGTCTGACTAGGCTCTAGGTTACGTACCATTTTCCATGAGCCCTTAGCGCATTTTAGTGAGAAAAGGGTGGTTGATACCTAGACGGACATGAGGCTTCAAAATAATTAGAAACAGGTAACGGAAACTTTCTGAATCTTCTGTTTTCATCTCATCTCTTATCGGCTGCCGTTACGTAGTCTTTCATATAGATTTCTTACTTTCCCGAGTTGCATTCTTAAAATTTCATAACATAGATAATTTTTACATTATTTAACATACAATAATTACAAGAAATGATGTTGTTATATAGAATATAAAAAATGAAAAATTATTTATTCTACAATCAGGAAGCAGAAGATACCTAACATTTATATCAGACATGATAATGATATGATAAAATATACAGTTAAGTTGAACATTTAAATTATTTCCACCGAAAGTAAGAAATAATGATTAAAAAGGATTTATATGATATCAGAACACGCATCTGGCAAAGTCTCTCTAAGCTTGTTTAGGATGTTATTTCAAGATCATGATCATCTTCCTGCATATTAATATGATTTGTCTTTTGTAACGTGAAGTTATCTTACATGAGAACAACTGTTATACGAAAAAACTGTTGAATATCGTATTATATGTACATATATATACATAATTATATATACATATGTATGTTAATTTAAATATTAAAAAATTTGAAAAATAGCATTTCTTTCAATAATACTTTTATAAAGTAACGATATAATGTTAATTTTAATAAAATAACATTCAAAAGTATAAAAAATAAGTTAATTATAATATTTAATGCAATATTTTCTAAATTTTGATACATAATATAGAAATTTGGATGTTACATCACGTATTTAAAGTTATAGAATGTTAATGTTTGTGCCATTATTCATTTTTTTAAATATTTTTCAAGCAAAGTAGGAAGAAATTGTAGAACGGCAAGTAACAAAACTGTAAATTTAGTTTTTTTTCAAGTGAGAAAGATTTATTCAACAATCGAGAAGGTAATAGAAGAGTTTAGCTTGTAGGTATGTACAGGGTGTTCAAAGATGATTTGTCTCGATCATTATAGCGTTATCCTACATCTCTGGATTGCTGAAGATCTGCAAAAAAAGTAGCCGTAAAATTGACCTTGACCTTGCCAGTCAATCTTGGGAAGAAACTTGGCTGGAAAGTAGAAATGCGAGTGGGGCTGCTGAAATAGTAAAAAGGAAAAAAAGGAAAAAGAAAGAAAGGAACACATGAGTTATATGGAGTATAACGATGGATTTAGAGTATCTAAGTATGCGCGACAATAGATACTGCCTCGGGCTGCAAAATGTAGGTAAACACATTTGAAGTGAAGTGGATTCGGAAACTAATGAAACGTTAACATTTTATCTTTGAAAGAGCGTTTAAGGTACGACCCATGGTTCTTCTGCAATTTTTTATCTTCATAATGAGCAGACTATGATGCAGTAAACAAAAGAATTGTCCTTGAACTTCGAGATCATGGTCAATTTTGCGACTACTGTTTTGCAGAACATCATCTATCCAGAGGTGTAAAATAACGTTACGATGATCGTGACATATCATTTTCGAACACCCTGTATATGTATAGAGATAAGAAAAATCAAGCAAAAGATTGCGGAGGATGGACTTCGTAAAAAGTCACTTATTTTAAAAGTCAATGCCAAGAAACGTTCGACTATACGACACATAGGTATATATATGTATATGCATATACATATATATACATATATATGTACATATATATATATATGTATAACGGATATATTTACATATAACAGACGATAGTTTGAAAAATGTGCACCGAGATGAGTCAACATTTAAAATTCTTGGTAATAATAGAGAATAATGTTTAAAATTGACAAAATAGTTATTCTTAACTAACTTAATATGTTTATGACGAATAAATATACATATAAGATCTAGTAAAAATTTAAATTTTGTGAAATTAGTACGGCTACAAATTGTTAACATGAAAGAAATATGTAATTTTTTTTAAGAATATAACGTACTTAATGTAAAATCGGAGAATCGTCCAAATCTGAAAGGACAGGACTTTATAAAAATAAATAAATAAAATAAATAATTATAATAGCTATATTTGTTAGAAATCATGATGTTTCTATCATCATAAAATTATGTAATTAATATATTTATTAACTTATTTTACGTATTATACTTATTAACGTATTATTTACTTATTTTACTGTACACATGTACGTTAACGAAAAGCAGTAGCCGTATCATCCGAATATTATATACTTTGCGCAATCTTCTAAAAATTATATTATCTCTTCGTGAATTACAGAAAAAATTCAGGTTTTTGACTAGAAAAAGTAAGCGCATAAATATTTAGTTTTTAAGTGAATGAAGAAAATACTATTTTGTCAATTGTAAGGAAATTTTCGAAGAAGATAGTTCAAAGAAGGTGGGCACAAGGTTGCAATTGCGATTGGGATGGTAGGGAGATATTGAAGATTGGCGAATCGATATAAAAGAAGAACGAATACTAAAGCAGCGCCAGTTTTATTAACTTTCTTTTAGGTATCACGTGGAAAAGTAAATTCCATTTAGTGAATCGTACTCATCACATACGGATCTACCAAATAAGTAGGTGCCATTGTTTCTAATCTTGATCTACTTTTGAATTTTCAATTTTATTTATATAAATCAATAAAAATATAGAATTATAAAAATTTGGCTATTAAACTAATATTCAAACTTTTACCAAAGTTATTTGCAAAATTTATTGGTTTATAAAATTTAAAAAAATAGTCAATTTTTTATAGTAATATTCCGTACAAATAACATAAATTCTAAATTGTGAAACATCTAAAATACCTTAATTATTACATTGAAAATAAGATTTATCTGTTTTCCATTTAAAAATAATTATTTTCCTTTCTTTTATGCTATTTCGTATTTTGTGGTTAGTACCTTTCCTTGTTATATTAATTTTTCATTAATTTTTTGTAATTCTTCATCGTTACTTTGTGTAATTTGCTTATCTGTGTTTCACAGAAATATCAACGTCAACAAATATATCATCGCGTTTTATACATTACAATTTTTTAGTGCATTGTTTATATAAGTATCATTTTTTCTTCATCCTTTGGCAAAATGAAAGTTATTTATCGTCATCTTCTGTAATTTATTTTAACAGATATGTTATACAGATTTAACAACAAGTCTCAACGAACATATAAATTACCAACAAATCTTTTGTTACATTGTTCATTTAAAGAATATTATCGTCGTTTAATATACAATATTTTATTTATTCAAAATACTAATATACATTCTTTTTAATCAGAATTATTTTATAAGAAAATTGTTTATTTTTAATACACATACGGGAATTTCAGGATGAACAAAGAAACACGTGTATATTTTTCTGAATTTTATCTTCGTAAATGATTATTAAATATAAGGTAAAACTAAAAAATATATATTTATAATCAGCAATGAATGTGCATAAAATGAAGGTATTCTATGTTGATATATTTGGTTGTAATAATTACTATTAACTTGTTAAAAAAATGATACATACATATGAGTCTTACATTATGAATCTTAGATGAAAACTTTGAACGTCCGTGACATTTAAATCTTTTGGTTACACCGGCTGTAGTTGTAGGAATCGAGTTTTTAATTTTTGTGATAATTTTTAAATAACTACATTTTTATAAAAATAACTACCTTCTTGATACACGTTAATAGATTATAAACTAGCGAGGAAATTAGCTTTTCAATATAATTTTAAACAAAGAAAACTTTTGGAAATTGAAATTTATTTAGTTTCTTGTAAATTATTCATATTTATGTACATAAGTTATGTTACAACATACTTGCAAATATCCGAAAAGCATATTAACGAAACTCCCCATCATCCATGGAAAACAAATTCCATCAAATTAAAGAGATAGTTTAATTTATTTGTATTTGTTTGTTCATCGAAAAGATTATAAAATTTTCTAAAATAGTATCTATAAATAGTAATTGCTAATAAAATAGACGAAGAAATAACTACGAGGAAGGGAGAAAGGGAGATAGAGTGACAAAGTGAAACACTCTCGAGGTCGACGAAAGAATGACGTGAGCTCCAAAATATCATTCTTGGAATGTAGGACATTAGAAAAGTAAAAATCAAGAATCTCTGTATGTGTGTATTCCTTTCTCTTTCGATCGAGACGATGTGGCCTGGATCAGCTATTTCCGGGTGATGGGTCTTCCTTTTTCCATAAATTAAAATTAATGCTTTTCACCACTTTGCCCAAACGTCAGCATCCTTATACATATACAACATTTTCTTCGTATTTAGTCATGGAACGTGTCAGTATTTTATATTTACTTTCAATTTTCTTATTACCTCTTTTATCTTATTGCATTTATTTATTTTTTTTTTTTTGTCTTCATGTTTATGTATCTTATATGTAATTAATTCTAACTCTGTCTTGTCTTTTATAATGTTAAAGCATCTTGACTGAAGATTACAATTTTTTGCCCTCTTACATCGCTCGTTTTATAATCTTTACAGACATACATAGGAGAAACACAAAGAAAGATGCTTGTCAGGTCATTAATATTTATTGCTATTATTTTTTCAACAAATGGATTGCCTTACTCGCCTCAAACCAAAACTCCTTACACAGGTCTGTACATTTGATATTTTAATATTTATGTAGTTCTATGCAAACTATTAAGAAGATTTCTCGATAGGAGATATGCTTTCTTTCCTATATTTATACGCATTTATTTATTCAAAACAAAAATAATATTACTTTAGAAATTGTCGCATCGATCAATAATGATTTATTAAATTTATTAATATGAAATACTAAAAACATGACTTTCTTGAGTATTTCTTTTGGCCAATTGTTTTGGTATTTCTTTCAGTTTACAGAGAAATCTCGTCTTTTCTCGTGTTAAATCACTTTTACTCAATGCAAATTTTTATATCAGATGAAAGTTGAGTTTTGTATTGTTGTTGTTATCAATCGTCTTTTTATTTGCATAGCATATCAAAATTCCGAACAAAAATCCATATTTCAAATTCCCGAACAACCAGAAGTAATATTTCAACCTCCTGAACAACAACATGTGATATTTCAAACACCTGAACAACAAGAAGTAATATTTCAACCAGAGCAAGATGGTGTAATATTTCAAAATTCTCGGCAAAAGATGATATTTGAAAATCCTAAACAAGACACCAACCAAAACCAAGCTTATCGAGGTCATTTTGCTTCCGATGGTTTAAAATTCGCGGAACAGGACGCTGATTTTATAATTAGCTGTATTGGATTGAATAGAATTTGCGTTAACAAAAAAGATTGTGTAAATGGTTATATTCACTCGAGTAAAAGTACTACTTACTCTTCATCCATCAAGGTAAACTTATTCGTACTTTTCCAAAATAGTACCACTAGCTATAGTATGATGCAGTTCATTTAAAGAATTTATAATTCTTATTTTAATTAGAATGCTTTCATTAATCCAGTAGAAAAAGTTGGGGTACAAATGTTCCTGTTTCTTTTTTAAACGTTACTCCGTAATCTTAGTTTTAATAATAACGCGATAGATCGTTTCTTATTGCTTCAAAAATATGAGAAATTTAATTTCAGTCCATCGAAAGCTTTTAAAAAATTGTACAACGATATTTTTCGTAACAGATTTTAGATTTTATCTGCATCAATCATTAACAGATATTGTTTTCTTAACATTTCTCTTAATAGACTCAACAATGCAGGGTACATGATCAAGTTTGTTGCACGATTACAAAAGAATTTGAAAGGAAATTGAAAACCTCTAGCAAAAATGTAAAAGATAATTCTAATAATATAAACTATCAAACTGAGCAATCATCTATAAACTATAACCAGGTCGCAGTAACTAAAGAAAGGAATGAGCCAAATATTTTTGGATCTTCTATGCAAAGTATATTAATTTAACTTTCCATTTATTATACACAATTGATAACGATAATATGCAATAACAGCTTATATGTAATTTTAAGCTTGAAAGTGGCTACAGCATATACAACAAACATACATGTACACATATGCACAATACCACATACACATATGCACAATACCACATTCACATATGTACACGATATAGAATTTTACAAATTAGGTTTTAATTAACGAAGATAAAACGAAAAATTATCTTATTTTCGTTCCAACAGCAAATTACTTTTTACAGTAATTTAAAAAAAATATATTGTGAGATTATTATAGCACAATCCACTATTCGTTTAGAAAATATTTGCTGTCCTGCGTAACTAAGAAATTCGAGAAAATAACAAATTTTATATCTAGTACAATAATAAACGTTAAAAGTAACATGCTTATAACGGCATTGCTGAACAGGATCGGATACATCTTAAAAGAGATTTCTAACTAAAAAACCATCAACCTTGATGCGTTCCATTTCTATTTCGAAATTCTGTCGATATAGTTGATATACTAAAATGCTCAAACTAGGATTGTCGCTATCCATATTTCTCGAGAAAACAACTCGTAACATGTTATAGCTTATTCTATATTCATAGTTTTCTAAATGTTATGCAACTAAAGAATACCTATTTTAGCAAATCGTATAAATTATTCAATTTCTTAATTTTCTGGTTGCTAAATAAAATAATTGGTATCATTAATATTAGTTGTAACGCAATGCATGAGATAACATAATATTGCTAGGGAATATCTTATTGCGACAACAATTTAATAACATTATTCATTGAAATATCTAAATATTTAGGCGCTTTTGCAATTCCGACCCATGTACAGCTTGGATGTGCAGCAGCGCTTATATGTGTTGAAGAGAAGTTCTGCACTATGGACGGAATGATCAGTCCAGAGCCTGTTATTCTGTCGGAAAAGCAACTTCTTCGACGTGTGCCAATGAGTGTGAGTAAAAATTACCGTGAGTAAAAATTACCGATTAAAAATACCGCGAATAAAAATAACAAATATTCAAAATGTAGAGTTCACAACGTCCAGTCTTAGGATGCCCCCAGGCGATAAATAATATTGTCAATATTCAAGGTTTTCAACGAAAATACAACTTGTCAATAAATATTGGCAATATTGTATTGATAATACATGTTGATTTTTTTAGTTCAGAACCTTGAACATATTGACAACATATATCGATAGACCAAGGGCACCTTTGCAGATACAATCGTACTTTCATGACTTCGAGGAGTTATAGAAAAAGATTAAATATCAAATAGAGAAATGTAATACAACATATATAAATATAAATTTTGCATAAAAATTCTCTTGTCGAAATATATCTGTAAATATATTTAAAATTGAAATATACCGATAGACGCATTGTTTTAAAATTATACATGCAACATAGCGGTACATATGTACTGCTATTATATTTCAGTAAATAGAACGCCGATGTAGTATAAAATTTATACTGATTTTAAAATTATTTTCGAAGGTAAAAATATGTAGCAATATCGTAATAGTTGTATTATAATATAAATAAACAGTGCTCATTTGGATATAAGAACATTGAAAATACAAGTAAAAGATTTACTAAAGAAATAATCTTTACTAAATATAAATGAATAAATCTTTAAGTTTTTAATTTAGGCACAGAATATTTGAAGATAAATATTTTTATTGAATTTTCGAAACTCAGCTTACAAGAAACGTTGTTATACTTGTTCATAGAGTTGCAAAAATCCTGATAATGGAATAATTGGCAAATGTTGTCGGGATCCAAACTACGTAGATCCTTGGCCAACAGGGAATCTTCCGGCAAATTACTCCGGTGGATTTGACGAACAAGGATTTCCAACGTTTATGAATATTGTAAAAGTAAAACTACCCAATATACCTGCAAAAACTACTAAAATACCTGCAATCAATCGCAATGTAGAGTATTCCAAAGAAGTTGAGCCCGTGTTAATACCAGAAAATTCCGATATTTCTACGAAAAAAGTATTTTTAGTTCCTCCAAATACGGGCATAGATGACAGAAGTGGTTTTAACACGCCAAAAACAAGATCAGGATGTGGTATTAGAAATAAGGTAAGTATCTTTAAATAAGTGTCAGTAAATGCGACGAATTCTATTTCCTTTGTGCCAATTTTTATTACGAAATTATTAAAACCGACTAAAAAATCAAACAGCCGAAATTTATATAATATAAAAATAAAAAAAATTGTAGTAACAATGTAAACCCGAGTTCCTTTTCATGCCCGGAGGACTGAAAAAATAAACTATTACTAATTATATAAACTATTATTCTTACTATTATTATTATTAAATAGAAAAAATAACTGCATATAATTTTATACATATACATATAATTAAATATACAATAACGTTATGACGTTATCATGGAAGGGCAGTGCAGTACGTGTCAGAAACAAGCTATGCTAAACTCACAGAATTTCTTATCAAAAGCTTTTCTTACCGAATTTCTTACGGGAAGACTGTTCACCACAGTAAAATTCGAAATTTCATTTTGAAACACAAATTAATAAGATTTATGAGCTAGATGGCGTCATTTAAATGTCAAGTGACTAAGTGTACACATACATACAAAATTACAAATATTTTTATAAGTACACATTCAGCTTGTTCTTGTAAACAATTAGCAGTAGTTTGTATATTTTTGTGTTTTCAATGTATTTCCACCTTCGACAAAATAATGCATCGTACATAAAAACCATACATTTTTATTTTTATAATTATCAAGCCGTCCCCTTGTCTCTTCTAATTTTGCTATGAACGAAAATCTATTTTGTACATTACAAAATATTTTTATTGAATTATCATTGAGTTGTAATATCTACATAAATTATCACAATGTAGAATACTTTTATTAGCATTTTACTTTTAAAAGCAAATACTTTTATAAGCATATGCCATAAAATGTGAAAGCAGTATATGTAGGATGTATTCCTATTTCAATTTCCTGTGAAAATGAAATGAAATAAAAGAAGAAATTTTCTCATTTCTATGCGAACTCTTTTGTAAATGTACAAGTACATATGCATCTATGCATACTACATTAAAGTCATGAAATTCAAACACGTGTAATACGTGTAAGGTGTGAAAGAGTCAAAAAATGTTAATTGTTTTTTCGAAATATGCTTCACTTTATTTTCAACGAACATCTCAATTTTATTATATCGCATTTGACTGTAATTATAATGCTTCAATATTTACACATATTAATCGAGTCGTATCTTTTAAAAGAATGTAAATTACGATAATACAGAGAACAATAATCGATGTAATAAAACGTTCGAAAAAAATTAGGATGTCAATAAAACCATTTAACATATTACAAGTACGCTATTTATTAACATAAGAAATTGAAATATGCAACAATATGAAACAATTAACGTTCTGAATATGAGTAAATAAAAAATGTTTTTAAAAGGATTGTTCTCTGTTGTCAGGTATTAAAACAATCACAAGAAACGGACTCCAAAACAGTTTTTGCAGAAATTCCATGGCAAGCGATGGTTTTACATTTAAAGGAACGGAAAATTCTCTGTTCTGGTGTTCTAATTGGAAATCAAGATGTATTAACAGCAGCTAATTGCATCTACGGGTAAGCATACTAAATATAAAAACAGGCAGTAATAATTAATTACACAGATCAAAATATGCTTGGAAATATTCATATATTTTTCTTGTATTATTTTGCCCAGAAGTTTCAGTTTCACTTAAAAATTTTGTTCAGATGGAAAATAGAAGAAATAAAAAAAAATATTTTCATAAACTAATAAATATATATGTATATTCATTTTACTTCAATTTTAACTCAAATTTATTGATAAAAATGAAATCTGTCAAAAAATCTCAATTTATTTTCTATTTTCGATAATTTAGCGAGAATTTGCTCTTACAGAACAATATCTCAATTAAACACAGGTTAACTTCATCATAACTTACAAATTACACATTAGAAACGGTACAACGAATAGATACTGTTATATAGGTATATAATATAATAATATTATATAGAATGGATAAGAGGGGAGGTAGATATATAAGAAAAGAGAGATAGACAAGGAAAAAAGTATAGATAGATATAAGGGAGGAGGTAGTAAGGTGATAACGCCATAAGACTGATAGAATGTAAAAAGCGTAATAGATAAACGAGATGTAAAACCGAAAGGCACGGACTAAGTAATAATAATAATAATATAATAATATTATATATTATTATATATAATGTATTATATATTATATAATATCTTATTACATAATATATTATATTATTATATTATATAAACTTCTATAGGCCTAAAGTATTAATAGTAGAAAAGGACAAAAAATTTTCCGAAAACGGATTCGTGAAGCTACTCAATAAACAGTAAAAAGTCATCGAAAAAAAAGAAGGTGTATGCATTATTCAATAAAATGCAGATTTTATGAATCATGAAAATATTTTATCTCCAAAATTTTTTTAAATTTCGTAACGAAATTTCCGAATGATCCACCCACAAAATTTAAGCGAAGAATATAGCATAGTCACCATATTTGGAAAGGTGTACGCAACTTCTTATTAAAATCTCTTAGAATATAAGAACATATGCAAATGATGCAACCTAAGATACTTACGGACATTTAAAATTCAGATACATTTCTAGAACTATTATCAAAAACATGACCGAATATTACAATATACTTTTATTAAATAAAAAGTATTTTTTCTATTACAAATGATGACCTCTTTCGTGGTACATGGATATCGCGCTTTCTGCTGCAAGTGAAATTTACTTTTTATAGTAATTATATTTATTAAGCTTATTATTATTATATTATAAGCTTATTATTATAATCCTATTATTTTTTGCATTTGATTATTTAATTTTAATATTACCGTTTGTAAGATATATGTAATTAGCTTAGAATAAACTGTTATCATTTTATTTTCTTCATCAAAATATTTTACATTATTATTCAAGTCTGCTGCCGGAAGATATTTTGATAAAATTGGGAGAATGGAAATTGGGGTACGAATTAAAACATGAGGAACCATTGCCTTTCCAAATCATCAATGTATCATCCATAAGTATACATCCTTATTATGAAGGAAAACCTGGAGAATACGACCTCACAATGTTGCATCTCGAAAATCCCATTACTTTCGATCGTCATATAAGTCCCATATGTCTGCCTGATTCAAAGCATTTACTGCAAAATAATAAATTGTGCATTGCCACTGGTTGGGGAAAGTCCATTCTTCAAGGTAACTAAGCGAGGAATATCGTCTATTATATTTAAATAAATAATTTACACGTAAATAAAAAGTTAAATATTGTTTATCATAATAATGTTACTTCTTTCATAATTCTGATTCTGTTTGCGAGTACAGTCTAACATAAAAATTTTATTATTTTTGTATATATGTTACTGTATACATGTTATTATGATTGTATTTATTTTTGAGAATCAAGATAATCCGGAACTTAAACCAAATTAAATGATTAAATACATAAATATTTCTGTTTTAGCACATTACGCTGGTGCAATCATGAATGCAATTAGCATGAACATACTATCCAGAGAACGTTGCAAAGATGTGTTATTACTAAGCACAAATCTTGGAATTGATGTTACAAATGGAACTATCTGTGCTACACCCAAAGAAGAAAAAGATAATATTTGTGACACAGATGTTGGGGGACCTCTTGCTTGTCAAAATGAGCATGGTGCTTATGAATTAAGTGGAATTTATAGTCAAGATACAGGATGCTATCCATCAAATCAAGTAAGATAATGATATTATCATATATTACTGGAAATATTACTATTTATATCTACATTAATGTTATTAATTACAATAATAAAGAAATAGAAAAAGATATGTTTCGAATACTGTTTTTGTATTTTTGTGTTTGTCGATACAATTACTCATATTAGTTATAGGAATCAATCAATATTCGAATATCGTATGCTACTTTTATATTAAATTAATAAATCAATCTTAATATATTTTATTTATTTCTAAAATTAATAAATTTTAAAATCAGAAATAGATAAATACAAATTCTCTGCTTTATATTTTAGGTTGCTGTGTTTGCTTCATTAGATGTAGCATGGGTAAAGAAAATCATGTCCAACTTTACAGTTGAAGGAAACAAAATAAATATCAAATATGATGCAAACAATGAAAATTCAGCGTCAAGTGATTATAGGAAGAGCACTTTGGTTACAGATAATCAATATCTACCTCCACATTAAAAATTTATTGACTAATATTTTTTTTCCTTAATATTTAATACTCCTTATCTTTTTGTATTATATAATAATTATTAATAAAATTGTTATTCTTGGGAAGTATCTTAGCATAAGAATTTACAATTACATTTTATTCTACTTTACAAATTACTGTTAATCTTATATATTGGGTAATAGCTTTAGGAAAAAAATAAAAGATTAATTCTATAGCTGTTTGAATTAATACATTACAATCCTGTCATCAGAATCACCTCTAAATTGATTTACTAGTAACTTAATATATTTCGAATGACTAAGTGGACATTCGTTTCTTTGCTTTTTTACAAATTATATAATATGTATGAATTTCTATACAGGATAATAGATATTTCTAATCTTTCAAAAAATAACTTATACCACCACTCAAGAGTTTTTCTCATAAAGGAATATGTTAAACTGCATTGGTCTGCTTAATCAACACCATCCATAAATTTTATGTAATATAGAATATTAGATTTTTCTACAATAATTTTAGTATCATTCCATAGTATCCTTTTGACAGAACTAGTTCCACCATTGTCCCAATTTGCCAACATTACTGTAATCTGCTTATTTTCCAAAACCAGGATCAAAGTATTATTTCCTTAACACTTAGCCAACCGAATGAGGAGATCTCCCCTCTGTGAAGAACATCGCTGGGTGACCCAATGGGAAGATCTCCCTTTTTGACTTTAGCAATGCGTTTTCTCTTTTGTTATTGTTATTATTAGTTATCGTTTGCCTGGAATTGTTCCCAATTAATTGCGTCATTTTTTCTGCTTTTATAAAGTACAGTATATAATAAAATATACCAATTTAGTGGTGTTAAAATTAATTAAAATATTACACTATTAGTTATGACTAAATAAAGTTATAATCGAATGATGTCACACTGTAAAAAAATATTAAAATGCATTATGAATTTTTTATTTCACGTTCAAGTCGTGTTATTTATCTTTAGTCATCTTTAATGTTTTTAATTTTACCTATATTTTTTACACTTTTAATATATACTATTAATTTGATGTTTCGTATAAACAATATATGAAATCGTTAAATAAAATTATTACCGCAAAATATAATTAACCACTTAAATAATTTTTACACCTCTTTGTTTTTTAACTAGTGAATATCAGTCCTTGATATTTGCAAAAATGCGCGGTGGACAACGTATAGGTTAGCTTATCCGAGGGAAATAGCTCGCTATGGCGCGCGCGGTTGGCTGAATGTTAACATGCTACTATATATGTTTCATTCTATTTTATCTTTTATGGCAATCTTTTTCTATTTGTTTGCATATTTTCTTTGAATTTGTTTGGTTAGATAACACATCATCTTGTATAATTTTTTGACCAAAGAACAGCTTGTATAATAGTCAATGAACATACGGTGTCCTTGAGAAACTGGGGCTTTATCCAATAGCGTTTTATACAAGAGTAAAGAAATTTTAGTTGACACTGGAAGATCAATTCTTATCAATTGTTCTGTTGACAAAAGACTATTATCAAAGTACCACAATACTGCAAATGTGTCCTGTTTCAGTGCCTATTATTATTTTTATTTCTTATTTTCCATTTGATTGGCTCCTCTGGGTTCTAGGTAATAAAAGAAACTGCCTCTTTGTATTTCACAACTACAGAGATATTCTCACCCGGCACAAAATAAAGCAAAAATTTTGAGTTTATGTATTTCAAATAACAACTCAACTCTTTCCTACAAACAAGTTCTCATGCTTCCATCTTCCTTTTGAAACTGTCATCAAATGAAGTATCCAAAAAATTTGGGTAAACCTATCTTAGGTAAATGTATTGGAAGAAAAAATCCGACCGATATCATTTGTTAATCAATATCCTTGAATATTGGAACCGATGGCATTGTACCTATATGTTTAATTACTCCAATGGGAGTCCATAGATAAATCTAACCTAAACCTAAGCCATATCTAACTCACGTCAAAGAGCATATAACAATCCTTATCTCGAAAACTAAAGCCGAGCAGTAGTTATATGTATAGGAAAAAGTTGGCCAAAATCATGATCCTGAGAACATATTTGAAAATCATTAAACGATTAGCATAATAATTATAATAATTTAAAATACAATATTATAATAATAATAGTAATAATATTCATAGAACAATGCTGTACTATGAAATCTAAAAGAAACGACTATTTATTTTAGAGTGTTTTCTCTTTATATACAAAACAGTGACTACTAGTACAAGGTACAATATAACCTATCTGGTACTTATAACAGCTACAAACTACAAGCTGCACCCTATCATTCTTTCCTTCGGTCTTAGTTACAAAACAAAACGTTTGATATCGAACCGTTGCTTTGCCTACAAGAAAACGTAAAACCAGCTATTGTTGCCTCTCGATTCTGGAATGCAAAGAATTAATACCAATCAAATACGTAAAACAGTTTAACAATAAACGACTGAAATTATGATAAGAGACATTGTAACACATTGGTAGTTTAATACATACAGGGTGGTTGGTAATTAGTGGTACAAGCGGAAAGGGGGTGATTCTACGCGAAAAAAGAAGCCGAAAATATAGAATAACAATTCTTTTTTATTTTTTTTTTTTTAATTTTTCCATCGAGACAACGATCTACAGTGAGATCCGTTATAACGCACCGCACGCGTATTGAGCGAAAATTCAAAGTCGATTTTCTCGAAACCAAAACCTCAAACGAAAAATTTTTATTCTATATTTTCGACTTCTTTTTTGTATGTACTATCTTAAATAAAGCTATATATGTAATCACTATTGTAATTTATCATTGGATATTGATTTTTTAATTTACTAATTTAAACCTTTTTATTATTAAAAAATCTAAATTTTCTTATCTTAACAACATTTCATTTCTTTATAATAATATTTTATTGATTTAGAAACCTGTCTTGTACATATATATGAAAACAAAATTTGCAGATATAGTATTTACAAATAAGTAGCGAATAAGTTAAATATGCAGTTAACCGTGCGTCTAATTGAAATAATATGTACCAATAGTTTCAAACTTCATTTATACTTCTTAAATTCATACTTTCAGTGGCGCCAATTTGGTGCAACTGTGTCCACTTTTGGTACTAAAATATTGAATCCTTTTCCCTGCTATCATCCGACACAACATCTATTCAAAAAGACGTTCATTTAATGACGAAAATCATGTACCTGTAATACAGGACGACAAAAGTTTGAAATACTTAGTAAAAAATTAATTCTACTTTTCGTATCATCGAGTAACGCTACTATTAAACATGGATAAAAGAAAGATGTCGTGAGTACTTTACCACCCTTGTCTAAACTTTTGCGTTTTAAATTATTTCTTTGCTTTAAAAAAATTACGTTGTTTTATTTTAACGGAAATTAACATAAATTTTTCCACTGAATTTGGTGCATTTATTTTAGGAATTGAAAATCTTGCAAAATTAGAAAAATTCTAGGTTATTCTTCTACTCATTCTTGTATGTTTTAATCTCTATTTTTTATTTACTTTTTATTTTAATTTGTTTGCTTTAACGAAAATAAAAAATGATAATTCTATCAATTGACAGTTTATTCTTTAACGATAAAAATATGTATTTACTAGGTTAATTTGTTGATTTGTGCATACCACCTCAACATAAGTTTGAAGATGACTGTCATTAAAATTAATTTAGTATTTTATCTCCAGAAACGTCTTATATCTAACCAAATAAATTAATTTATTTAAATTTTAATATGAAAATTGAACGTTAACTGCAACTGTCAAATTTGCAAAATATTTCTTGTACATTTGTAAAAATCAATATAGTGAAATAAAAATTTTAAACTGTGAAGGAAGTACAGGTTTTCTAGTATCAAGAATAATTATCTGTTTTAAAATAAATTATAACTCATATTTTAATTAATTAATATCTTTTAAAGTATATGTTAAATATTTTTTTTTATAAATTCTTTTATACAATTAGATTATTATATTAATAATAATATGATATTTCTATGACAAGAACCTGGACATTTTTAAATATCTTCTTTATTAAAATTAAATTTCTATTACATAAATATATTATTTTATAAGTAAAAAGACTATATATATCAGACTCTTTTTTTTATTATTCCATGTTATATATGGACTACAATAAGTTAATCTTATAGTCTAAGTTTAAACATTTTTCAATGTAATTTTGAAAATAATATTTGCTCATTGACAAGTTATGTTTAGGATAAAAATTGATAGTTAATTGATTCATTAACATCTTATTTGTTTTAGGACAGCAGGAGATTCCCTGTATCAAATATTAGAAATTCCAAAAACTGCCACTCCTGAAGAAATTAAAAGGACTTATAGAAAGTTAGCATTAAAATATCATCCTGATAAAAATCCAAATAATCCAGAAGCGGCAGATAAGGTAGAGTTTGATACGATACATTAGAAAAGATTAATAGTAATTATATCCATTTTATTTTAATAACAAATATCTGTTTAACACTTATTTTATTTTAATTTCTCAGTAAATTGCAAACTTTCATATTTGTATGAAAACAATTTCTTCTTACTTTTCCTATTATGAGGAGAAATTGCATCTTTTATAGTTTAGTTTGATTCGTTTGCTTCCAATTTCATATAATTTCAATTTTTAGTTGTGAGAATAAGTATGCAATTTAACTTTTGATAGAGATGTATATCTTGTTTTTCATATAATAGTTCTATAATTTTCTTAAAAGAGTTCATGTCTGTTCTATAAATTGAACAATATTTAAATATTTTGTCATAGAACTAAATGTGATAACATTTGTTTCCATCCAACTATATTTTAAAGCCTATTATAATGATGTATGCATATTTAGATAAATCTTATAAATCGGATATGGAAAAAATTTTAATTATTACTTTAATCTAACACAATATAACTATGTAAAGTTCATCTTTTTAAACATAATTATGTTTCAGTTTAAAGAAATAAATAGAGCACATGCTATATTAACAGATTTAACTAAGAGAAATATATATGATAATTATGGATCTCTTGGATTATATGTTGCGGAACAATTTGGTGAAGAAAATGTTAATGCATATTTTGTAGTCACTTCTGGTTGGTGCAAAGTAAGTCTTTATTATAATTTCTAAGTTTTTCTATAAACTAAATATTATTGTAATATTAGCTTTGATTAGAATTTGATAAAATTTTATTAATAGTAATATATAATATACAGATGAGTGAATACAATGTCTTTTATTTGTTCAAATTTATAATATTTTCATTTAATTATGAAATTAATAAACTTACTTTCCAAATGCAAAATTTAAATCTTCGATGTCAATATCATGCAACTAATTATATGTTATAAGTTTATAATTATTACATTAATTAAAACTAAAAGAATTTGTTATTTGCAGGCACTCTTCATATTTTGTAGTCTGATAACTGCATGTTATTGCTGTTGTTGCTGCTGTTGTTGTTGCAACTTTTGCTGTGGCAAATTTAAGCCAACACCACCAGAAGATAGTGGAGAATACCACAATTTACAGGTAAGATTATTACTTATGTTTCCATTTCTTAAATATTTTATGCCGTGGACAATTATATTGTTTATACAAAATGAAATTAAAAATATTCTCCATCCGTTCCAATTAATTATCAAATATTAATTGTTGTTTATGTTATCGTATATTTACTAGAAATGTACGAATATAAAAAAGAAAAGGAATTTTTAAAAATCCATAGCATAATTATTATTTTTGATAAATCAAGGAAATTATTTTTAAGTATATTTTATAATACAAAACATTATACTTTTTTTAAAATAAGTCAACGTTTATCAATTTCTTGAAGTTACTTAAATTAATAGATGTTCAAAATAAAAAATATAATTTCAATGACGTTTTTAATATATTTTAGCTTGAAAGAAAATTATATAAGAATTAAAAATCTATTACATATATAAAAATATAAAACATTTTCAATCGTTTAAGAGATTTGTATCTTTTCATATTTTGTTGATTTGCAAGAATGAATGATTCATATGAAGTCCCAAAGTAATTTACAAATGTTGATGTACATAAAATTTGTATTTAAAATATCAAATTATATAAAACCTAATATATATATAAACATAAATAATATATATAGTAAAGCCTCATTAATTAATCATCACAAAATACTACTTAATTGATGAGTCGTTATCCTCATCTCTGGAAAATTCCCCCATGATTCTATCGATTTCAGTTACCGATTTTTTTCGGATTTGTATGACACATCCAGAAGCTAGATAACTGTGTTGTGTAACTTGATACAAAATCAAATGTCTATGAGATAATATATTAATTTAGTAATGAATTTTTTATTTATGATCTTTTTTGAATTACACTTTTATAACGTATATATGAGATCTTCATGATCTTTTCCTACGCTTGGCAAGATAATGGACTTTATCTGTATTTAAAATCAAGTCCTAGTCATGATAATTTGTCGTCAAATGGTGCCAATTTTCAGGACTTTAGTGCATAGACATATCTATATATATATATCTATAAAAAAATAACGAAAATGCGTATATGATAAACAGAAGTGTCGTAAAATTATGTTGTTATTGTGACCAAGCATTCTAGAAAAGATTAATTTTTATTGATCGTATTTCATCTTTGATGTAACATTCTGTATAAACATGAAATCTAAAAATATAATAAAAATATAAATGTTTTGTTTGCATTGCATCAAGTGTCCAAATATATGGTTGCATGATAGTGTACATCTGTAGAGCTATCCTTGGTGATTAAATATTCATACAGGGGTGGGATTAAGTAAAATATTACATAACTTTCTAAAAATTCTTGCAAGTACCGATTACATCTTTCTTTTTCCTTTCCTTTATCTTTCTTTTTTCTTTTTTTACTTTTTTGATTAAATGAAACTGAACAATTATCAATAAATTTTTTAGTATTAAAGGGACAATTTTATTTAAAATACTTTTATCAACAACATAAATAACATTTAGTTGATGCACTCTTTCTTATTCTGCACAATTTGAATTATGACGAAAAATATTTTATTTAAGAATTTCTTTGAGAATGCAAACAAAGAAAATATAGGTGAAAATATGCACAATGTATGTATTCTGAATATTTTTAATTTGATTATTAATAGTAATTCTTTTCTTTTTTTTTTTTCAATCTGTTTGTTACTTCATGTCATTTAACTTCTTTTAGAAAATGATCTGCCACATTTTAACATACTTATTAATCATATATGAATTATGTGTATACATATATAGTAAGAAAATATTGAGATATTATATAGATAATTTTGAATAAGCTTGTTTGCTCACTATGAATACGTGTTTATTTCAGTTTAATTTATTAGTTTCCTCCTTACATACAATATTGCAAAAATTGCTGAAGGAAGGCAGAGTATGTATTTATGTGGTTAATATGAACGCGACTTTAAAATTATATCCCTTGCTGTCAAACTTTTTCATCTCGCTTAAACAATAGTATTATCATTTTTTACATTTTTCATAAAACTATCTAAAGCTTATTCTAACAAACAAATGTATTTATTGTGGAGAGATGTTAAGTTAAAAAACACTAAAGTTTGCCATTTTATAAGAAGAACCATTAATATGTTTATTTCAATAACTTTCAGAAATTATTATTACTTTTTATATTATATTAAATTCTGAATGTAATTTTTTTAAAGTTTTATAGTTTTTCTGATTGTAAGTTTGCAAGGTGAAGTCGAATGGGACAACCGTGTAGGGGCTGATTCAACGTGAAAAAAATAAGTCTAAATATACAATAGAATTTTTTCATAAAACGATTTGTTTTTGAGAAAAATAAATTTGGAAATGTATTATGCAGATGTAATCAGACCAGTTCTTAACTAAATATGTTTTCAATTTTTATTCTCTTAAAAATGATGCCATAAACAGAAAATTTTCATTTTATATTTTCAACTTACTTTTGCATGTAGAATAACGCTGATCGTTTACTTACTAGTCGGTACTTAATTAAGTTTAAGTATTATTGACAAATTTCCAATCTTTAGTTTCTCGAAAATAAAACATTATATGAAACAATTTTATTCTGTATTTTCGATTTATTTTCCCACGTGGAATTATCATCATCCTGGTTGTATGACCTATCCGGTCTTGCCTTGTAAATTCTAAAACTAAATGTCAATTCAGATTAAAAATGTACGTAGTGAATGTGTTAAACTTAAAAATAACTCTGTTTTTTTCTCTAAATACTTTGTATAATTATAAAAAAAAAAAAAAATACAATGACAATTCATATAGGTACATGATGTTCAAATCCTGTTGTAGATATATGCAAGGATTTTCATTATATACGAACAACAATTTATTAATTAATCTAGAGAATCAATCAATGAATGATCAAGAGAAAATATTATTAATTTATTAATATTTTAAAATTATCATCTGAAATATCTCTATCATATAATATCTGTATAATTAAAACTGTATGAAAATGTTTTTTACGAGAATAACATAGTTTTCTGGAGTAATGGTATGATAGTAATATGGTAGTAATATCTTTACTCTATAAAAATTTATTATCTTGTCTGAAAAGTTTCTTTCGTTTCATAAGGTGATAAAAGATATACAACAATTTCTATTTTATACTATTTTATTGAATTAGGTATGATCCATTTCGTTATATTTCTATTATTATGTTCATGCATAATTCAGTAAACTAATATAAAACAAAAAACATTGTGCATCTATTATTTTCTTACAGAATGAAAGAAACTTTTCGGACAACCTAATAGATTATATAAAAATATCAAATCTTGATTACTACATATTTAATCCTAAGACTTCTAAGATTTATGCCACTATTTTATTGGAGTTAGGAGCAGTATAATACGTGCCATTAAAAAAATAATATTTATCTTAAACCTGAAAACGTTCTAGAAATAATTGTCAACCTGTTGTTGTATAATATTTATAAGCAAACATTCTTATATTTTTAAATTGATTAAAGTCAAGTATGTAATAAATGTTAGTCAATTCTTGAACTCTAAGAACAATAAGAAGATAATATTTACAATATTCTTCTCTATATAGTTTATAGCTAACTATCATATTAGTTCTTTAACCAACTTTTCGTATTATTAAAAACAATGAAATATTATTTTTTACGCTCACGTTAAATGGATATTTTGTACAATTATTCTGTATCTAATATTGAATAGTTATTTAATCTTTGATGTAGAGTATGTTCCATCTGGAAATCAATTGATTATTTTGTTTCAATTTAATGGTGCAATATATAATTCTTCAACTATTTTCAATGTTTCTTAATGATGTTTGTATCATTAATAGATTTTACTTAGATTTAAGTATACCCTTGTAAATACATGTTAAAAACTTTTGATCATATTTATTTTAAAAAATCTCAAGGACAGGTGCATTTTTTGGCTCTTTAGGTATCTTAGCCCTCTTAAATCCGTGATAATCTAGTAGAAATCATATACTTAGATATCACAATATAATTTAAGCATAGAATATTAGTTTGAGAAGATTCATTGTGGAGAAGGTTCATTAGTGAGAAGGTAAATTTATAAAATAAGCTTACTCTACATGTAAGTTTGCATAAAAATTTCTAAAAATGATTTTTAGAGCTTTATGATTTTTATCCTTAATTACAAAGTAAATTAAATTATTTTATGGCACACAATTTAAAATTGCACTAAATATCTCTCATATAGTAATATAAATATAGTGATATAAGTTAAAGAGATGCAAAGATCATTCTACAAAATGTTAGTGTGATTTAGTATCACTTACATCTTTTTTCAATAATTTATAGTATTTAAACAAAATTTATTTTAGATATTCTTCTAGATACAATTCTAAATATGAAACGTATGAAATTTTTTAAAAACTATAAAAATAGATTTATTATTAAACATCATAATGTATAATGTATTATTAAATTATGGGATAAGTAATGTCGTTTTTAAATTGGTTTTTTTCATGAAAGCTTTTGTTAGATAAGAAAATTTTGCAATATGAAGATTGTTAGTAGATGACAAGAATTTAGTGGATTTCTATGAAAAGGATTTTTTGACTGTTGAGCCAGATGATTCCAGCATTCTTGCATGTGATTTGTTTAATTATTAGCATTAGTTATAATTCGTGTTAGTTTAGTACAAATTTATACAAGTTATTTACTAGTATAGTACAAGCCTCTGTTAAAATATATTGTTTCTTATCCAGTTTCCAGAAAAATTTTGCATGGTTTTTTAATCTTGCACGAGATTAGATATTATAATTCTTTAGATTGAAGCTTATTATTGTATAGTACTCATCACTAATGCTTGGCAAAAAGCTTCATTATTTTATTTTGATAATTACAAGTATGAAAATTGGATATTTACAGAGCTTATGCATTACACAATTGTGCCTTTTCTTTGCTAAGGGACGTATGATATATCTTTTTTCATATAGATTAAATTACATCATCATCTTGTAAAGAAATGTTGGAATAGGGTGATAAAAAGTGATTAGGTGTTTTTGTGGGATGTTTTAATTAAATACGTTTATTAAAGAAAATCTATTTCCTTTAATAAATATTAGGTTATCCCAAAAGTTTCTTTCGTTTTATAAAGAAATAATAGATGCACAATATTTTTTGTTTTATATTATTTTATCCAATTATGTATAATACATTTTATCTCAATAGAACGATTCAATTAAATAATATAAAACCAAAAATTTTGTGCATCTATTATTTCTTCATAAAACGAAAGGAACTTTTGGGACAACCTAGCACATCTATTTAAAATGTCAGCGAATTTCAATTTAAAGGAATAGTACAACAGTAAAACATACATGCATAGTTATATTTGCAGAAAAAATGTAGTTCTCAAAATATAAATCATTCATATTTTATTCTGGCAGTTTTTATTTTACAATCTGAAAGATAACTTGTTTTAGTTGTGCGGATACTATACTATACCTGGTATACTATAGTATGTAATCTTTCATTAAAAGTTTGAATGTAGCTCATTTTCCTAACTTTTCCATTTCTCATTTTGATATCTAGAGTATACATATTTCAATATTCTTTAATATAATTTAAACCACTGTTATCGAATCCTTCTTTCGAATGGTAGAGTATATAGAAAATATGTGTTAGCCATATTTCTTTCGCTCCTAATAAATTTTTTGTGTAATATGGAAACATTCTTAACAGTTATTATCTTTTTTCATACTTTTAGCAAGTGATGTTCGTACTTAATCTTTCTGAACCAAAAAAGCGACATTACTTATAACTTATAAGAGCATATAACATTCAGGAATTGTTATTGATTGTTCTTTTAAAGTAGAGCATAACAATTTTTAATACATACGTTTTATTACTATAAAGTCACGGTTTATTTTCAGATTAGCCATATAATGATATATATTTTATTAAATACATATAATATTTCAACTATAATATCATTAAATCATTAAATTTAATCTTTAACTTTTATATAAAATAGTATATTATAAAATATCTTTTATTTTTACAAGATAGAATCTCAAACCTAGAGGTTAGGAAGAAACGAAGCTTATGAAAGAGAGACAAGAAAGACAGAAGTTTCGAATCCGTAATTTTTACGAAAATTTATGATATTTATCAGAGGGTTACTATAATGCTTGAATATATATTACTATCATACTTATGATAATTGTAAAATTATGTAGTATTATAAAGTTTTACAATGAATTTATTGATATTTGAATGTTTCATTAATTATTGTAAGAATTAAAAATTTGTTAATGTTCAGTTCTTAAAATTACTTTGTATAAAAATACAACAGCATAAAAGTACTTGGTTATTTGTTAATATTTGAATATATATATTAGCAATATTCAAAAAACACTCGTCAAGATCGCAACCCATTCTTGTGAGATCAAGGCTATTTTATAAATACATACACACCTATAATTGGTTGTATGCTTTTCATTTTAGGAAGGGTATAGAAACTATAACACGAGAAGTTTTGTTACATATATTCAAATTAAAATATCGTTTCATCCTCCTGCCAAAATTAAGAAGTCGTGCTTCGTTTCAGAAATATTGCACTTGTTTTACAAAATTACGTCTTCTTATTAACACTGGTTTTACAGATTTACGAGGACAAGAAAGTAATATTTCTTTTTCTTTATTTCTCGACAATTCAGTGCACTTTTAATGTAATTGATTATTTCCTTGATCAGTCATTTCATATTTGTCATACATCATCAATCTGTAATTTGTGAAATCTGTCTAATTTAGCCTAGCATGCACATTTTACGTCTGCCTTTTTTTTTTTTAGAATACGATAGATTAGCGGTTTTGTTTACGTTGTTGTTGTATTGTAGCGGAACCAGAACCCAGAGGCAAATGTCGTGATGAATCAGCCCAGAGGCCTGGTTAAGGTAAGTTTTTTCCAGTATCAGTGGTTCTTAGTCCTCTAATTTTATTTAAGAAATGTGTCTGAATTTTGTTTTAGTTGCGACAAATGTTAAGAAATCCTGTTGATAATTATGGAAGTAGTACTAGAATTTTTTAATAGCGAACATATGTTTTCTTCTTCTTTAACCGTTAATAATCGTTTATGCTTGTTAAATGTTATTTTTTAATTAATTTCAATCGTGCAAATTGTTTTTGTCTCATGATACAGAATTATATGTTTCTCATTTTATATTTGCATATAATTTACGAAATTTAAAAATCGCGAGTTCGTTACGAAAACACAATATTTATAGTTTCATTTAGTACATTGATATGTTTTTATACTAACTTGTAATTTCTAGTGACTTATACTAGGATTTATAAAGTAGAAATAAGATTACATCATAAAAAGAAAAAAAAATATATTATGTATTATAACAGGAGGAAATGAGAACCATTGAGACAAACATTTACATACAGAATACATATTGTTCGTTTCTCGATCATTTTCATACCAGCTTCTTGAACATTTTCGTTTCTTCTTTCATCATTTTTTTTCTGGTCTCCATACCGGAATATACAGAACGAGAATTGCAGGTTTGTATGCATTAACTAAAGGGAAACATGATGCTTTAAGTTTGATAAACAGAGTTTGTGACTGATATGAGTGTTTTTTTATTTGAACTGACTTTAAAATATAGACTAACATCAATAAAGAAGTTCTAAAACATTAGGCATTTCGCTTTACAAAAGCTGGTTTTTTATGTAACATTTTAATAATTGATCATAATTTCGTAATAAATGAACTTTAATACTTATGCAAATAGATTACCTTCTCGTAATAATATAATTTATTTAATTATATCAAAGTTCCAGTGATATTTGTATAAATGCTATATTCTGTACTTTTTGTGTTTCTTGATGAAACTGTAAAAATGTTAATTACCCTACGATTTCAATGATTTTTGAATATGTTATAAAACTCAACATTTTGAACAACTTTTTCCTATATGTATAAGGGGTGTATATGTATATGTATAACTTGCTTAGTTTCCAAAAAAAACTGCCGGCACAATTACGATGTACTTTTGCCTAGATGTGTGTTTGTGGCAGCGTATGCATCAGTTAGTTGTTGGCCGCCGACCAGTTATCTTCTGTTTACAAACCAGAATCAGGAAAGCTGAAAAGCCCCAATCACATGTGTGAGACTGCGAAAAATGTGCGTTATAACTCAATTAATTTTTTCGGCTGCTTAATCCCTAACCTAAACCCAATACATTGATAATATTTACTTTTAATTGAGTTATAAGCTGTAAAATTATAACAGACTCTTGCAGTCTCGCATATGTACGTTGTGTATAAAGCCTTTAAAATCGCCCAACCTTCGTTTAGAAACAGAAGATAAGTGGCCGGCGGCCGACAGCCGGCAACCAACATTGACGCATACGTTGCCAGAAGTGCACAACTATAGGCAAAATCCACTGTAATGATACTGACAGTTTATCGCAAATATTTCAAATATATATAGGAAAAATATTATTCAAAATATCGATTTCTACAACTAATCCAAAAATGATCGAAATCGAGTGGAAATTAACGTTTCTATACAATGTATTTCATTTCACATAAGCTACATTTTCGATACATCTTTTTTCTGTTTTTTCAATACCGAAATCCCTTACAATTTATCTACGTAGACACTAGGTAAATTCTTATATTCTGTACGAGGTTAAATATTACGTAGACGATTTCTCCATTAAGGAAGCGTTTATGGTGAGCTCTATCGGTTTATCAGATCTGCTTGATGAGCAGCTTTCCTCAATCGAACTGTTAAATTGCAACAAGATCTGTTTTAACTTTTTTTATCACATTAGAGATTGTTGATTTGCGTAAATAAAACTATTTCAATAGAATGAAAGCCGGGTAGTAAACCAGATAACTGATTTTAATTTAAATTGTCTAAGTCTTAATCTGTAATCCGAGATGATTTCTGATTATTTCTCGTAGAAAATGAAACAGGGGCCCATAGAAAGAGTTTTAATTAGAATCTAATCGTAAGTGAAATAAATGACTCGCTAATTTATATTAAGTGCCAATCAATTCAAAATATCAATCATTTTATCTAAAACAGTTTTGTGATTATTTCCTCATAAATTATAAACATTTAAATTTTGAAATAGCGTAGTTTGATCGAGTCATGTTGCACGCTATATATAGTTTTTAACGATAGGAAATATCATTTATATCTATATATGATTTCTAATTAAAAAAGTATAATGTATATTCAATTTTTGTGTCTTAAATAAAAAATTTCGCTAATAGTGACTATTTTCTATGAGAACCTACTGCGGTCTGAACAATTTGAAATTTGATATTCGGCGTAAAACCATAGTGACAGCTTCAAATGAACTGTGATTAACATCTCATCTTAGATGATAGATTTATTGTATTTAATTAGTCATGAGTGTCTTAGAGCGTGAAGCGGTCTTTATTTATCTTGGAGCATGCCTGTAGACGAGGTCTTATACGTGACAAACTGGGTATCGTGATATCAATTCACAATCAGCAGTTTTAATCCTTTCGTTCTTAACGTTAGCTATAGTCACCAATTATCACACGCTCACTGTATTCTACCAGTGACTTTAGTCACTCGTTCAAATTTTTTATCAATTCACAACTTTAGTTAAGCAGAGCATAGCTTGTTTTTCCCGAAGATTTTCGACATTCTTTTTTTAAAATTGTTTTGTTTATGTCATAACGATTGCGTGAATAACTATTTGAATAAGAAATTGCTAGTTTACATGACATAACAAAGTTACACTTCAAATTTTACGCTCTGTCCGCGATGAAGTATTATACATTCGCGTCATGACTGCTCTGTACAGTGATAGCGTGTTCGTCAAATTCGTCCTAGCGGAAGTTTAAAGTAGTAAAATAGCGTTTTAACACCTAGGTGTACGAAAAAAATGCAATTGTTAGGTACAGTGGTAGCTATATATGTATATTAAGCAGGGAGAGATACAAGTTAAAAAAGAGACTAAAAAATTAGTTGATTGCTAGAAATAAATATCAATGTGGTATTTAATTTTTATGTTCCACAAACATGGAAAATTCAAATACATTATAATAGAATCTTCCAGAAGGCACGATTTTCTTCAGAACTCATTTCAATTTGTTCGCATTTTCTTCGTGATGCCATTTTATGGTATTTATAGCTTATTAGGATATATATAGTTATTCTATAGTTATATATATATGTCGGAGATGAAAGGACATCGAAGCCTCCCCTTTGGAACTTCGGGATAGTCCCCTAACATCGTAATCTAGATTCTATCATAGGCGTAATTAAACAATTGTCGTCTTTCGATCCAATTGTATTTGTTCGAGAATTGTGATAATGAGCTTGGGCTCGGGGCGACAGCCAGTCGCCAAACGTAGCTGCGGTCACGGGATGAACGCTTTGCCTAACAAAGGTATGGAGTAATTCTATAGCTCTCCTTAAAAGAAATATTTGTAGCGGCACGCAACAGTAAACATTACAACGGTTTCGCCACACACAGATCCTATTCTTCGGGTATGATGGTTACTAGATGCCGACGCGTCTCCACAGTACGTGATCAGCTAACCCGAGGGCCGTTATAAACACTAAGATCTAGTTACCTAAAATCTTTCAAACAGACAAACAGTCTTTGTCCCAACTACGGGAAGATAGAGGAGATCTATTTTTTTTCAACGAATGACGTCTCCCACTAGCAACTTTCCCTCAAGGGCGGCTAGCATCTCTTTTTAACCACTGATATGGAGATTGACCAATTAGAAGCAACGCCAATTTCCCTCGTCTTCTGAACGAAGGCTATCCTCGACGAATCCGATGATCTCATGTCCTTAGAGACACCCCATCATAGTTTTCCTCCGCAGCATCATCGCGACGGAAAGTCATTCTCTCGTGAGGTCGTATTAGCGAGTTACTTAGTATCTGTACGCTTGGTGGATATTCCACGTTTCAACAAAGAGTCCGACTTAGATTTTGTGAGCATGTTCATCTATCATCCCGTTGACCGCGGATTCGTTATTGAACCTAGGATCATTGTCATTAGTTTCTCGAGTATCTAATTACCACGGTTACTTGTCCAATTCTATAATAATCGTATTTGCACTAGTCAATGTCTTCTCTATTGCATAACGACAATG
This sequence comes from Bombus impatiens, assembly GCF_000188095.3. Lineage (NCBI taxonomy): Eukaryota > Metazoa > Arthropoda > Insecta > Hymenoptera > Apidae > Bombus > Bombus impatiens. Next base: position 108,023 of record NT_177632.1, read on the forward strand.
TGTAATCCAAACGAAGTTTCGTTTCACGCCCCTAACCCTAATTTTAATATAAACCTGACATATATATATAGTTACTAGGATTTCAGCCGACGTCAATGCCCAGGTACCAATTGTTGAGACTGGGAAGAAATTTCACAGTGTTGGGAAAACTACCTCCATAATTTCTGAGATCGCTTTACCCTCACTCCATAAATTATTAATTATTGTTTTTCGGAACACAGGCTAATCAGCAACCTTAAAAATTCTCAATTAAGAGGACGATTCCTGGAGAGGGCGGCTGAGATTAGCAAGATAGTTTCGAGTCAGAGTTTATAATCAAAGTCAAAAGATCACCTATTAGAGTCACTTATCTAAACCTCAATCAGACTGTGACTCTCAATAAAGAGACTTATACAATGCCAGTCAGAATTGGATGGTCCATCAAGTATAAACGATACTCGTTATCAGTTGTCCGAGACCACAAAGAATCTGCTCAAATCCATCGAACTGAACAAGTTTCTAACTCTAGCACAAATTATGATTTAATATACGAAGCGACAGTTAGAATGACCAACATAAACATTGTATGACTATGTAATATCGTCCGTTAATACCTTTTAACACATGGTCTTAATACTATTGCAATATTGTTCTGATTAATAGTGCTGTCAACCAAGACTTGATGAATTTTGGACTGTAAAATATGTGTAGGTGGTTTCAATGTAATCGAGTTTTGAGATACTGAGCAGTACGAAAGTACCAAGATTTTATTAATAAAATTAACTAGTGCAATTCCTTTTAAAAATAGTTCGCAGACAGTTGAATATAAGAAAAACATATAGTTTAATCCGTCCTGACGTATATGCAGGATGGTCCACATAAAGTGTTACAGTTGTTTTTTTTGGAAATCATAGCTAATATCGATTAATTTTCTTTTTAATTTCAATGATACGAAAGGGTTGATTATTAACTTAGTAAACAAGAGATTTTTCTGAGATGACTGCTAGTGTACTAAGAGGAGACACCTTTTTTTTTTTAAATAAAATGCGATATGTTTCTATCGTCTATTTAGATAATTCTCATAAAACTGAATAAATTTATGAGGCGTAAAAGTGTTGTCCGTGATATAACTCTTGTAGAATGCTGGCTGTAGATGTCGCTGATGGGGTACTACTTTTTTTCTTCTAATTTAGGTGCTTCTAATTAGGTTCCGGGATTTGAAACCGGGTTGCGAAGTTTGTAACCTAAGGCGCTAATCACTGTGCTACCGTCATCTTACGCTAGTTAGTGTCGAGTGATGGTATTTGCTGTTGAGTGCCGCCACATTTACTTGAAGCATTTTTCGTTATTCTGTATAATTAGAGAGCTATGACGGGAAGAAGTAAAATTTATTTTATTAAGTGATCGAAATGATGATTGTTCACTTCTAAGCATTTATTTATTCCTTGTATGACATTATTTCGTACATCTGAGAATATTGTTGCAGTTATGGTTTTACAAGTATATTATATTCTTCTCTTTATATCTTCTTTTGTGATAAATGTCATACTTATAACTTATAAATGTTTAAAAGTAAACGGTAACTTTTATTTCGAACACTTAATAAAATGAATTTTATCTCGGAATAAGTCTACTTAAGTTTAAATTACGCTTCGATGCCTCTGCGTAGTCCTTTAGATCTTCCCTCCGTCATAACTCTTTAATTACGCAGAATAATAAAAAATACTTCAAGTAAACATTATTTAATTCCTTAAGAGCTATCTGAATGGACAGAAATTATTATTGCATTACATTTAAAAAAATGAGGAAAAAACAATGTCCTCTTGATATATTAGCAATCTTCTCGGAAAAACCTGTTGTTCTCCAAATAATAATCAGCCCTTTCGTACCATTGAAATTAAAAAGAAAATTAGTCGATGTCAGTTACGGTTTTCGAAAAACCGGCTTCTAATGTTTTATGTCGACCACCTGTATATAGGTCTACTAGTGGAAATTATGATTGCTATAGAAGACTAAATATTTCTTACTGATTGTTGTTTTACAGGAAGAGGAGAGTGATGACGATGCGATTACAGCACAGCCACAGGGTGGTCCGCAAAATAATTCGACAAATCAACAACCCATTTTCGCCATGCCTCCACCAGCCATGAGCCAACCGATCACTACCGTCGATGAGAATACAAATTTGAACAGGGGTGCTGAAAGAGTTATTTACACAACTGGTATTACAAGTACTTAAAATATTAATGCACGTTACCCAGCTGGTCACAATTTTTCTTATTCAGTTTTAGCTCTATTTAAGTACTTTCCTTTTGCCTTTTGTCTTATTATTTCTATGCTTCTAGTGAAGCGTATTATCGCATAATATGCAACAGAAATATAAATGTATTAATTTTATAAAATATTGCTTGAATTCATAACTTAATTGCTGTGCAATTTGCAAAAATTTTTATATTGTTATGAATCTTTCATCGCTAACGCAAATTTATATTCTGGATATTTTAATATGAAATATTAAAATTGTGGGGAATATTTGCATAATATCAAAATGAACGAATAATAAAACAAAATCTTCTTCCAACACAAAACGACTCATATACAATTTTAAACAAACATAGGATTGTATTCCGTGATAATTGTTAATAAAATTTTGTAAATTGGTGATATATACACCAAAGTACCATAAAACATAACTTTTACGTTAATAAATCCCCGAAACTGATACAATTTATATCAGAACTCTAAATCTTAAAAGTAAATCTGTCGCTTATTTAAATTTCTTTATCTTAAGAAAATTTTTTATTCATTACGTAAGGAATTTGATTTTATAGATACAGAAAAACAAATTTCTATAAAATTTTCATTCCTGCGAATAACATCCTAAGGCTTTATTTTGAATGTTGACTTTTGGTCTGACAATTAATCGTGATAGTTTTTGGCTGTTTTGGAAGAATCATTTACGGTCGTCTGTTGACGAATGATTGGTCTTGAAATTACGATAATGTCTCAGAAAACGCAGCTTTAAGGAAGCCAAGGAATTATAGCGTTTAAAGCCCAAGCATGTTTTCTTATTTTTTATCATTCGATCATATGCCATATTGTCGACCCAAATCGGCGATCATATTGGTGTATTCTATATTTATATAACTTATTATATACTGATCACAATTATTTTTCATATTTCTTGTATTGTCGCCTCTCGACTTTTTCCAGCAAAAAAGGTATAACTTTTTAATTGCGGTTCATAGACGCAAGGCGGCTATAAACACAACTTTTAATCCATGTCGCTCATACGTACGCGACTGATCAGTTTCCTGGCGAAGAGATTCCATTTTATTCCGAGGTGTAAGTAGTTGTGTGGGCAGTATAACAGCGAGACGCCAAGAAAAGTCTTGAGCTGGGATTTTGTCGATGTGCACGCGGTAATAAAATTGCAATGGGAATTGTTTCGTCGAACGTAGATCACTTCAGAAGGGATAGGCAAGTAAAAGATCTTAACGAAACTCCAAGGAAAAAGGTGGCCTTCCACCTTTCTATGTAACCGCGATTCACTTGACAGGTTCGTTGCGGGACATATACCGGGAGACTAATGCACAGCGACATCAGGTTCGCGAAATTGTCAGAAGAATTTACACAACTGTTTTTCACGTCCCGTTTGCTTAGTCTTCGGTATGAAAACAATATTACACTTATAGTTAGGACTGGAATTTTTTAGGATAGTATGACGTATTGTGATCCTTTATTATCGGGCGATCTTGTGCAATTCATCCTTACTATGGTTGGATCACTGGATTCTGGTTAAAAGATTTTAGTTATAGAGTTACAAGTGAACGCGGTAGATATCTAATAGATGTAAGGCGGTTCTGAGTGCTTTTTCAATTACGGAAATAAATATTAGTCTTTTACTTAAAACGAAATAATTTATTAACTAACACTTGTTGTAAACAGTACAACTATTGTTTGGTATATAAGAAAAATCGCAGTGTAACTTACTCGTTGTTGCGAATAGTGGCCATTTACGTTCTTCGTGTATTTCTCTGATTAAGGCCCGTAATCGTATCCGTGACGACCATCTTTCTGCCTTGATTCAGAAGTGTATGTATTGTGTATGTATTTTTTTCTTTTTTTTTATTATTATTTATTAAAATTACAATCAATTCTCGCGTTGAGAATTTTCAGTAATGTGTATGTATTTGTCTTTGCCTTTGGACATAGCGATGTGTCTCTCTCCAGAGTAAACACGCGTGCACGAACAAATATCCCCCACGACGGAATGCGTTCCTAGAAACTATGACAACTCTGCCCGCTACAATATTTAATGATTTAAGAACAGCATTAAATTTAAAAATTGGTGTACAAAATTCTTCCAAGTACGAAAGCCGCGTGCATATAATTGTTATACGTACATACTTTGTTTCACCTTGCGGAATACCAAAGAATTTTATGCTTTTACCCTCAACACGGCTTCGTTTACGATCTTGACTACTATGACTACTTCAATGACTACTTCAAAAACCTAGAAACAGAACTATAGCAAGTCCCGTGTTAGGAAAGTAAACCTCTCGCAGCTATGTTTTTACTTGTAGAGCTCATTAACCTCTTAGGTACGGCTGAATTTTGCGCGGGGCTGTTTCTCTGTACGGCAGAGTTTGACGCGAATTACGCATTCTTATTATTTCTAAAATAAAATAAAATAAAATTCTAAAATAATATAAAATAAAATATAAATTCTTATTATTTAATTTGTACTTTACAATTTGTCCAGTTGGACATTTGGTAAATTTTTCTAGCTTTATTGCTAAATTACATGTGAATGGCTACCCCCAGCGGGATACCATCTTTGAGTTTCTCTATTTTATTTCTTTAGTGAGATCAGTGGGTTGTTTTCTCTTTAGTCTTCTTTTTATGAGAGTTTTGCTCGCTTCAGCAGCCAGCTGGTTTGGATGTGTTGTCGTTCTTTCCTTGTATTTTTTTTTGCGTATCTGCCAACTTCTTTCTTTTTTTTTTTTTTTGACCATTGGTATTTTTAGGTCTGCGTATATCCTCGTTTCTGACATACCATGGAGCGTTGATTAGTGTTTCGAGCATCTTCGATTGTAGGGACTCTGGTTTATTTATGTGGCTCATTGCCACATTCGTCCCTCGTACATTCCGTACATTCAAATTGGTTTTATTATCGTTTTGTAGATTTTTAGTTTATTTTCCATGCTAAGTTTAGAGTTCCGACTAGTTAGTCAATACATCTGTCTTCTTTTTATCCGTATTTTGTCTATAATTGAATTCATATGTTGCTTCTATGTAAGTTGTGTGTCTAAGTGGATTCCAAGGTATTTAATTTACCTTGTTTGTGTTATGTGAAAAACAAAGACTATACATTCTGTCTGTATATTGTTAGCACTGTTGTAAAACGTTACGAGGACAAAAAAGTGTGAAGCAAGACAACTGAAAAAAATCATTTAGCTTAAACCGTGAGCGCATAAGTCTATAAGAACCACTGTAGTAGTGTTTCGTAATATAAGATGCATCCGCGAAAGCCACTATAATGGCGCATAGTGCCTAGGAGGTTAATACAGATCCACATCATGTATAATTATTATTAACTGTTGAGCTTCCATGAATTTATAAAATGTTTACTTCATAGTGCATTATATTTCCTTCTCCTTTGAACTTCCTCGTCCTTTTAAACATGTCCAGTGAAGTCCGAAAACAACACGTGTCGCCCAACCATCGAAAGTGAACACAGCCAAGTGTTTCCTACCCTTTGGGGAGAAGAAAATCCTACGCACCTAACCCCAACCCGAATACTAGCCTCATAGCCTCACGACTAGTTATTCATTTTGAATTGACTAGCTCGATGATGGCCCAGCAATCGCGACCAGGCTCTCCTGAGCAAACTCGCAACTACACCGCGCTACCTTCCCCGTGGCAGAAGTGCAGCAGAACCCTCCGTACCAACGACGCTAATATTACAAAGAAACGGAAAATAGAAACATCAAAACCAAACACGATCGACACCCGGAACGAACAATCAACGATACAAATAAACAACCACAACAGGTTCGCCGTATTGCAATCCACTAACGACGCCATGGAAATCGCAGACCCGCCGCCAAACCAACAAGCACAGAGAATCCCCCCTCCCCCACCAATATTTGTGGACGATGTCATCGACATACAAACAATGATCAAGTCCTTAGAGAGAGATATCTCCAAGGACGACTACAACCTGAAGATTAACAACAACAAAGTAAAAA
>NT_177632.1:117179-117926 GCF_000188095.3 Bombus impatiens
ACTCACATGCCCGCCACAAATAATCCCACCAATCCGCCGTCCGCAAGGTGGATGGGCGCGAAGCCCTATAGAAAAAGCCGACCTGTTTGCTAAATACTTGTCTAAAGTATTCAAATCCCATTCCTCCAAAGCTGCCGCGGACGTTACTGAATACTTGCACATCCCCTTCCAAATATCTCCTCCTATCGAACCCTTCACTTCTGCAGAGATTATAGAATCAATCAATCGCCCAAATCCCAAGAAAGCAGCAGGGCTCAACCTAATAGGCAATAAAGCAATCAAGGAACTTCCCATAAAAGGGATCGCACACATCACATCGATTTTTAATTATCCTAACCACTGGGCTATAAGAACCGCGTGCAGTTACCCGTTATGAATAGAACATCTAACTTTTCAATATGTGTTGTCAAATTTCCACCATCAGTAATCAAACATTGGAGAAGCATTAAGTTAAAACTGAAACTAATAATTGAAATTGTACCATATACTTTAAATTCCGGCTTGTAAAATCTGAAAGAATGTTTAAAAGGTTTTTTTTTTTATTTATTTGTTAAAATTACAATCAATTCTTGCGTTAAGAATTTTCAGTAATTTTTCTGGCGTGGCGCAGTGACATGGCTGATTATTTATAATAAGTTAATACTTATTATAGATAAGTATAATTTATAAGTAAGTATTATAAATAAGTGAATATTATTTGATTTAGATAACTAATTGAATCTAGCGTTTAGGTCTAGCGGGTAGTGC
>NT_177633.1:0-382 GCF_000188095.3 Bombus impatiens
TGTTTCAAAACATATACAGTGATTAATAATTTAATTCAGTATGATATTATTCACAGACGACATTGTTTTGCTTGGTCAAGATGAGAGGGTACCGCCGGTAACGTGTACGCAGCGTCGACGTGGGGAATGGTCCCCCGGACGCGGCGTTCATGGCTAAACGGAGTGTGGCGACGAAGAAGTGGAAGACATTATAATACGTAGAATCGGCTTGCCGACTTAACAATCTCATACCGTGAATATAAGGTCTGTAACACTTATGTATAAATGAAGGAATCCGTTCCTTTGGTATCTGTTAACGACCTGGCAATGAAACGGATTATGAGTTGGAATAATTAGACTAATGTATAGATCGCACATAAAAATTAATGTCGGAATCGCAAGT
>NT_177634.1:0-236 GCF_000188095.3 Bombus impatiens
GCGATCCGAACGTAGCGATTGGAAGGTCGCTTTAAGCGTTAATTTGGAGATCTCACGATCGATCGAGATCAGTGTCAGGATCGGCGTAATACCCGCGTACGAGCGCATATTACGAGCGAAAGACGATTAAAAGGCTTCGCGCTCGTAACCGTGACACTGTCCGGGCCTCGTTGTCCTTGGGTTTACGACGCCTGTCGCATGAGATCCCATTGTCTCGAATCGATTATCCACCACTT
>NT_177634.1:300-1892 GCF_000188095.3 Bombus impatiens
CGTCGAGGAACCAAACAATGCAAGAACTATAAAACATAGGATATATGTTAAATGATAATGGATCGGGGAGTCGTCGTTTGGCGGCTTAACAGAGACGAATACGTGGAATACGTCGATCGATTTCTGGTATCGAGGATACGGACTGGCGAACGTAAGACGGATCAAGTTTCGAGCCACGTTTCGAAAGAGCGAATAAATTGGAATTAACGCGGCTCGCTATAGGGCGAGTATACGGAAACCACGGGCTGCGATAATGTAACCCGCGGTATAACGACTTCCGCGTACGACTCGACGTACAATTGCCCTTTACAGTGTTCGCAGTGGGACACGATCTGCGCACAGATCGGGGTGCGGCTTAATGCCAATTCACGGATAAAGGGTGAACGCGGACGAAAGAGACAGCCACGGGATTCTTGGAGCGAGCGAGTTTCGTGAGAACGGCCGGCTGCGCCTCTTTCCTTTCGACGTTGCTCTCTCGGTTCGGAGATAATAGCGCTGTGTGCCGCCGGACGATTAATAACCGACACGAGATCCAGATACGAATAAGTATAAAAAGGTGGGATCTTGGTTTCGTCGTTCTTACGATCATATAACGCGTCGTAGGACGTTACGATGTGAAACGAAGAATCTGAAGAATCACTTTAGGATGGGAAATGCCGAGACACGGAACGACGCGATAGCCGACTTTGATACAAAGCCCAAGGTACTTGCCTCGAACGACGTCGAGAATCGCTCAAGGGAGATCGGTCAGGAAATAAGGGAAAGAGGAGCACTCGGGCGATCCTCGTCCCCTACGATCCTCGTCCCCCGTGCGATTAAATATCGCAGGGGTGCGTTCGATGGAGATCGTGAGGAGAATCGCGATAAAGCGAACGAAGCAGGCTTACACATGTAATCTTTGGAGGTACGTTAATATCGCGACTAGATGTCGTAACTCACGAACTCCGGAGAAGAGGGTCGCAGTTATTAATCGGGCAGCGATAATCGCCGGCACCACGATATCCAAGGAATTCATCCGCCTCCTCGTCCGTCGATTCTCCGTCGTTCTTCGATCGTCTTTCTTAATTACGCGTCTCAGGGGGACGATAGCAACGCGTATCGGCGCCACGCGTCGATCGACGAGGTATCGATTCGCTTTCGCGACCAGCGTCAAAGGCCGCGCCGACGAAACAACGTTATGCCACGCGTCAAGATTCGCGTTGCTCGACGTCTTTCTGCGTGGGTCACGGAACCGAAAGGGAGGTAAAACACGATTGTTCCGTGGAAAGGTGTCGTTGTTCGATCAGCGTGTGTCCAACGATAAGCGAAGAGACGAGGGAGGTAAAACACGATGGTTCCGTGAAAAGGCGTCGTTGTTCGATCAGCGTGTGTCCAACGATAAGCGAAGCGACGAGGACGCGACCTAACACCAACACGGGCAATTCCTTTTCCTCGGGTTTCTCGTTTTCTGGATGGACGATCCGGTCCGCAGTTTTTAATTCTCTACAGAGGAGTATACAAGTACTTGATATGCAAAATGGTTAGTTTAAAAGATAAATTAAATTAAACTTTTTTTATTTTATTTTATTTTATTTCTTTTATTCCCTTTTTTA
>NT_177635.1:0-429 GCF_000188095.3 Bombus impatiens
TTACGGTATAACGTTATACCATATAACGTATTACGTTATAACGTCTCCAATGTAACGTATTACGTTATAACGTTATAACGTTATACCATATATCGTAATACGTTATAACGTTATAACATATAACGTAATACGTTATATCGTTACACCATATAACGTAATATGTTATAACGCCATCCCCTATAACAAAATACGTTGTAGCGTCATACCATATAACGTAATACGTTATTTCGTTAATAACGATGTCCCATATAACGTATTACTTTATAACATCATAACATATAACATAATAGGTTATATCGTTATGCCATATATCGTAATACGTTATAACGTTATAACATATAACTAAATACGTTATATCGTTATACCATATAATGTAATAAGCTATAACGCCGTCCCATATTACGAAATACGTTGTAGCGTCATAGCATA
>NT_177636.1:0-503 GCF_000188095.3 Bombus impatiens
GGAAGGAAATGACACTTAGATTCCCTCAGAATCGACGAAATCTTGGGCTTTTCCGAGCTGTTTTGCGTCTTTCGACGCTTACACGGTAGTGTATTGCATTTGCAGTGTAAAATGGAGTTCAACAAGCGCTTAAAATTCAGATTCGACGAAATCTAGGGGTTTTGCGAGCTGTTTTGCTTCTTTCGACGCTTACACAGTAGTGCATTGCATTTACAGTGTTAAATGGAGTTCAACGAGCGCTTAAACGTCAAAATATCTCCAACGGGAAGGAAATGACACTTAGATTCCCTCAGAATCGACGAAATCTTGGGGTTTTCCAAGCTATTCTGCTTGCTTCGACGCTTAAACCGTAGTGGATTGCATTTGCAGTGTAAAATGGAGTTCAACGAGCGCTTACACGTCGAAACATCTCCAAAGGGAAAGAAATGACAGTTAGTTTTCGTCAAAGTCGAGGAAATCTTCGCGATTTGCGAGCTATTTTGCTTATTTCGAACCTTAAACGG
>NT_177637.1:0-2060 GCF_000188095.3 Bombus impatiens
TGTTAATATCCAACGCATTAGAGTTTTTGCAGTGTAGATAAATGCAGATTAAGTTTCTAATTTCGGACAGTTTCTAAAAGGGTATTTAGGCGATCAATATATATGTCTACACTGGACCACAAAATTAAAGGATTGTTATATTAATTACATAGTAAAGTTTCAAACTCTCCGGTTGTTTTAGTACATGCACTTTGTGCACTCATGCGGTGTATAGTCATGCACTTTGAAATTGTACTCATATTTTTGTCTCCACATTTCGTGTCTAATTACTTTTGGTAGAGCTACTATTAACCTTGTACAGATTGTACTTAAATATCGGGTCTTTTTCCTTTGAAACCTACGTATGTAAACTGATCGCCATAATTTTTCAAGTGTACCCTTAATATTGTTATGAAGAGTTATTAAACTTAGTCAGTATTCAGGTAATAACAAATTGCAATAACGTAAATTGACTAAAAGCTTTGTATTCAATAAAAAAACAAGACCATTGCAATTGTTTGAATAACCACGTATATTTTCTTATGCACTAATCGGTGCAGCTTTGTATTTTTTTTAAAAAGGTATTAGCGTTCTTAGGTCGAAAATTGATTAATTTAGAAGTTATGAATTTCATCCCAGGTGGCCAGGAAGTACAAATTAAAAATAAAAAAAAAAGAAAAAAGGATACACCGGAAAAGGGGAGCATCGGAGTATGTATGACAGCATGATGAAGTTTGAAAATTATCTTTAAGACATTCAATGCGTAGTCAATATATGAAAACTGCTTATGATACCCACAAATGTATATTTTGACATTAAATATTAAGTATGTCAACACGGCGGTTCACGTTTTATTTAATGTGTAACAAAACAGTAAAAAAGATCATATATTAATTTTTTATAGGTCGTCCAAAAGAAAAGAAAGAAAAGAAAACTGATTCCTGCAAATCTTGGCGATTATTTAGAAAACTACTACCACGAATCAGGCAATGGGCACAGCAAGCTGATCTGATCAGCATGGAAACAAAATCCTTGTCTTGTACAATCTGTTGAGCTTTGCAACGTATTTCACAATTATCGAGATCGTAGATGGTAGCCGCCTTCTTAATAATTACCGCATTCGGTCTTATTTTAAATAGAAAGATCTCACAATTACATTGGTAAAGGTAAACATAATTATGAAATGTTCATAATTGTATTAGCATTGTCTTATTAATATTTTAATTTGAATCAGGCATTTTGCAGAGAATGTTCAGTAGTCTCGTTTGCAAACATTTTCAAATTTAAATATTTGTCCGAAAACCGATTGTCACACGATAAAGAATAATAGAACATAAAGGATGCGTCTTGTCTAAATCTATAACTTTTGTTCCACATGTTTTTCGCTACAATGAATAGCTTGAAAGATAATCGAATAAAATAGATTTTATGTCATTTAAATAATTATTTCCATGTTTTCTCTCAGCCAATCGAGGTCAAATTTTGCATAGATCATTTTTGTATCAATTGAAATCATTCAGGAGGGGGTGTAGCGTGAAGCAAATGTTGAAAAAATCTACACATGTGTAGAATATTAGGGGAAGTACGAGTCATTTCGTGGAAACAGATCGTTGATCAGGAAAGACCATTCCTTCACCGATTCTGATGGTTTTGGAATATATTTTCGGGGATATGATTTTAACAACTTTTTCTTGTAATCACAGGGCATTTTCAGAATATTCACAAAGGCTACGGGTACTATTATTTTGCCTACAATTATACGATCTAGGAGCATATGCATTAGTGTTGGTTGCCAGCAGCCTCGCAGCGACTGGGTACCATGATCTAACCCAAACTTAACTCTGGCCTTTTGTTTATATCACATACAGTGGCTCGAGAATGTGTTTGATCGCCCTTCAGAACACAAAAGCTTTATTAAAACTAGACCAAACAACTTGAATTTTTTGAAGATGATAGAAGGATATTTTATGTACTAGACTAGGTTAGATGCGTAGTAGAAATATTTGTATGTCACTCGTTCGGCGGCTCCGGCGATGAGACGCGGTGTGACATGGCCGCACACCGCTCTATTACGGGCGGTA
>NT_177637.1:2694-16622 GCF_000188095.3 Bombus impatiens
TGTGGGGGGGGGGGGGATATCGATCGCAGCCGGGACACGGTCATCGTGGAGGTTTTAGTCGGTTGGAGTCCGATACTACCACGCCGCTTTCCTCAGAAGCGGCCTGGCGTCCGTGCGGATTTCCTCCACGTAAAATATATAAAAAAAAAAGGTATAGACAAATTTGTTTCTATCTTTTTACTTAATGTAACAATTGTTGTCAAAAAATGTAATTTAAAGAAAAGTCTCTATTATTTTGTTTTGCCGATCCAAAGGAGCTTGGCTTGAATACCGTGGTAGATTTTTTTTTTAACGAGTTTACTTCTAAATTAAATATATACAATGTTATATGTGAAAATTTAAAACAAACATATTTAAAAATTAAAGGGTGCATTAGATCATATTTTATATTTTCAATTAAAAATTTCATTAGATATGTAAATAATTTCCATTTATTCGTTGCATAAAGGTTTATATCACTTGTTATTATAATCGTTTACAAAATTGAGATTGGTTAACATGTTTTTAAATTAACAAATATATAGGATAATCTGAAAGATAATAATAGAAATTTTAATGGCACGTTATAATTAATCTATATTTGTTATTGATTGTTTGACCAAATGCATCTATTATACAATAGAAATGAAAGCGAGCTGAAGCATAAATTTAGCACTTAATTTTGTTATTCTATGTATAATGAATTTGTGCTCGTTATCATTCGACAAATTTTATTTATGAACATTAATAAATACATCTGCTATCGACTGACTCTACTGGACGACTAACACATGGGTAACAGCATACCCCGTACCAGTTGTAAAGAAGAAATTAATGACATCCGAAAATTTAATTTATTGTGCCTCCTCATTAATCTATTGTAGCATATCGAAAACCACCTCATGGAATTTTCGAGTAGAAAGGATTAATGTTTCCTCTAATCCTTTGCATCCATAAACAATTAATAAATGCACATATAAATAATGCTTATACGAACTTTACGTATGTACTGCGACCGTCCCCTTCGCGAGTGCCCGCCGAAAGATCATATACGCATAGCGAGTATCTAAACTGTTCACACAAAGGTCGCAACAAAGATAACAATCATTTTATAATATCAGTAAATCAGTAAATGTAATTTTATATTATTTTAGTAATTTTATAAGGTCATTATATCAGTAAATGTTCAGTACAGCCTGTGTTTTCTTTACGAACAACTTTACAACACGCACCCTACACAGTACACACACCACACGCCCAAATCACTTGCGTTGTAACTAAATCAAAACGATTTAAAAAAAATACGAAGAATACAAAAATAAAGCAACTGAAAAGTTCAAAGAACTAAAAATGTCCAAAAAGGCGTAGGAAAAAGATAGAAAAAAATATGCAGTGGAATAACTTAAATCTATACTAAATCTACAGTTAACTCCAACTTTATGTCTATACAATTCTCCTAATTTTCTCTTTTCTTTTTTTTCTTTGGTTGTCGAAATAATTCTGTCCTTTCAGAATAGTTTTACTTTGCTACCCAGTTTCTAAAATCACTAAAACACGTTATGTAACAAGGTAATAAAGGAGAGTTCATTCAGAAGAAAAATTTATGATATTCTTCGCCAACGCTTTCATTTTCTTCGTATAATTTTATCGAAAGTAACCAGGGACAGTTACGACATCTGAGGTGTTCAGCACATATAACAGCCTGCACACTAGATATGCTGATTTAAAAATGGTTATAACTGCCTTGCAAAGACAGTATCATTTCGGCAAAGATAAATACAATTTTTTATTTGACTGTACACTAATTTGTATTATTAGACATTATCCCATCAGATGATACCTTAATTAATTCTTCGAATATAATTTAAATAAACTTTTTCGTAAGAACCTTTGGTTTCTTCATTTTTATGTCATATGTATGCATGTGAATATTGTAATATACAGTGGTTAGTAATTTGTGTGGGAAATGTGTTCATGCAAGATACTGTTCGACCACATTTAGTAGTACCTCAAGAATACTTGATTTTTCTGTGAATATCCAGATGGAACGATTGCGATGAGTGTATGAAATCTGTATAAACATTATATATATGTGCTATTATTTACTAATTGGCATGAAGGCAAAGGATTAGCGGAAACATTAGTCTTCTCCACACGAAAATTCCACGGGACAGTTTTCGTTATGCTGCTATGGATTTTAATGAATAAGTAATATTTAATCTACAATTTTTCTTACAGAACCTCGCACAGGATAATTTACGTCTTCGAATACCATAATCTTCTTTTCTACTACTTGTACGAGGTAAGTTATTGCCCATTTGAGGATCCCTGTTCACACTGCTTAGGCTGACCTACTTTCGTTCGTGTAAAGAGGTTTGCTCGCGCACAGGGATATTTCGTCTAATTTTTAATTGTTAATAACTAAATAATGAGTTTAACAATCAATTCAGTAGAATTAGTGAGAAACGAATACGTGAAACGCGGTATTATATTCGATTTTGTGTGAGTGCTACGATATTGTATTTATCATACTGTTTTCTGTTAACTTATAATATAACATTCCTACAAATTGGGGGCTCGTCCAGTTTTAAACCGTGCCAATCTAAAATTTCGGGAAGCGGTGTGATAAAAGATCGTTAGCTGTTGCGAATAATATTGTGTGTATTTAAAGACATTATTGTGAAGTCTAAGATGACAAATTGTGAAGAGGAACAATTTTCTAGTGAGGAAAATCTAACGATGAAAGAATTGAAGAATAAGCTTGCTCAGATGAATCTACCGATATCTGGGGCAAGGTCAGTGTTGGTGGCCAGGCTAAATCGAGCGTGTAGTGCTGGTCAATCAAATCTCAAGGAGCAAGCGAGCAGTGAAACCAAAACTAAGACTAAACTAAAACTCAGTGAGACCAAACCAAAAACTAAGCGTGATCGAGATGTAGGCGAATATCTCGAGAGGCTTAGAACAAAGGAATTGAGAGAACGTCTAGCTAGTATGGGGCTAGAGACGAAAGGAAGAAAAGCAGAATTACGTGAGCAATTACAGGCGGCCTTGGAAGAAGATGCGTCGTCGGAGGAAGAAACTGACTACGAGAGTGAAACGGAAGGCGATAAAGAAGGTGAAAGTGAACGCAGAAAGAACGTGTGAGATGGACATCAGAATTGTGACAGATGCTGTAGAAAGACACGTAGGCGTACAACATTAAATTTTCAAGATTTAGACATCTTAGACTTAGAAGATTTGGACACCTTAGAAGTTTTTACGGGTGAAAACAACGCAAATATCAATCAATGGTTCAAGGCATTTGAAGAAACGGCAAGCATGTATATGTGGACAGAGGAACAAAAAGCTGATGAGAGGATCAGCTGAATTATGAGTGCCATGAACTTGGCGTGAATTGAAAAGAGGTCTAATAAAGGAATTTTCAAAAAAATTTAATACTTGGCAAATACACCATAGACTTCAAGAGACGAAAAAGGAGATGACGAAGGATATACGGCCTACATGTATCGAATACTTGGGATAGCTAGTCACATGGATATGGAAGAAGCAGCAAAAATGCGGTACATCGTAGAAGGAATAAGAGACAAAGAAGTCAATAAAGCAATACTTTATGAGGATAAATCAATGAAAGAACTTAAGGAAAATCTAATCATCTATGAGGAACAAAAATCTCGCATAGCAGAGTCATCTGTGAGACAGGTCAGAGCTGAGGACAACAGGAAATACAGGCAATCTGGAAGCGTAGTGAAGTATAGAAGGTGTCATAATTGCGGCGATAGAGAACATGTGAATGCTGATTGTCCAAACAAATCGAGAGGTCCTAAATGTTTTAAATGTAGAGAATTCGGACACATTTCAACAAACTGTGCAAATATACTAAAGGTTAAGACACGTTGTGACGAGTGGCGGAATGAAAATAAAAGAGGGGTCAAGCAAATAAAGGTTATGAACACGAATGTAGTGGCAAAGATTGACACCGGAAGTGATCTTAATTTAGTAAGAATGAGTACGTATTTGCGTTTAGGAGCACCTCAACTTGAGAAAAGAATTATTAGATTCGATAGTATAGGCGCCGTGAACGTACACACTATGGGACGTTTCAAAACGGATATAATGATTGACGGTTTAAAGGCAACGCTAGACTTTGACGTAGTTCCCGATAACTTCTTGGGACACGATGTACTATTAGGTATTGAGTTAACTGAACAAATGGAAGTAAGAGTGAAACATAAACAAGTAAAGTTTAAACAAATTAAAAAAGAACAACGTGAGAACCAGTGTGCTAACGAAGATAGTGAATGGAATGAAGTGTTAAGTGTAGACGTATGTAGTGAACAAAACGACCGAGATATGATCGAATTGGACCATATTTGAAGATAGAAAAACTAGAAACGATATTAAAAATTTAATTAGTGGATATACAGTGACGAAGACAAAGGACACAGGTGTACGTATGAAAATCATACTTGAAGATGATGCACCAGTAAACCAAAACCCACGGAGGTTGTCAGCAGAACAAAGGAAACAGGAAACGTTAAAGGAGAAACAACAGGAAATCGAGATTCTCCGGAAAGAACGAGATTTAGAACGTGAACGAATTACGAAGGCCGCAAATCAAGCAGAACAGTGGCTCATTTCAGTAGTAAAAAAATATGAGCAGTATCGCGAGAAAATGCAAAAAACCGTTACTGACGCGGAGGTTGCGTTTTCAAAATTACTCGAAGAGAAAAATGCACTTGCTTTACAATTGGAGGAAGAGAATAGGAAGTGTAAAGATCTCCTGTTTCGTTTCGAGGAAGAATCGGGTAACAATGGTGATATTCAGAAAGAAAGAAGTGAGCAATGTGTGATAAATACTGTAAATGAAAATAAGATCAAAGATCACGAAAAGCAGTTGCTGGAAGAAAGAGAACGTGTCGGTCAACTTGAACATGATAACATCAAATTATTCGAAACGGAAGAAGAACTGACCCGTCTTCACAATGAAGTCTCAAATGCTACTGCTCAAGGAACGCAGCAACTCGAAGATTTACAGAGTCGCAATAAAACTTTGGGGGAAAGTAGAAATGATCTTGAGAATGAGGTGCAAGAGAAAAGAATAATTATGGAGCAATATATAAATCAGAAAACTGAATTGCAATTAAAATTGAAAGAAAATCAACAACAAAGCGCGGTTCATAAAGAATCGGAGAAAGGTTTGTGGACAGAAATAGAACGTGCGACGAAAGATTTGAAGAAAAAGAATAAACTGATAGAAGATATGAAAAAGCAATTTGAACACAGTACAAATACTTTCAAAGAGCAGTTGCAAAAAGCCGGAGAAACGATAGAAAATCTTAAAAGAAAGATGTATGTTTGTGAATGACGCATTGGGCACTTTTAATTGAACAATTTGATTATAAAATCGAGCATAGACCAGGTACGGCGATGCGTCATGTTGACGCGCTTAGTCGGAATACAGTGGAAGTGTTATTAGTACAGGAGGGCCGAAGCGGTTTAATTGATCGAGTTCAAAAAGCTTAAGAAGAAAATGACGAACATGAAGACAACGAAGGATAATCGTCATCCATTGAGGTTGATAGTCGATGCAGAATAGTAAGAAATCAGGAGCGCAAGTGAAATTAGTAATATTGGGCACATCTGAGGGCAGATGTGTTTATCAGAATGGCCGAAGTTATGAGATGGTGTGACGTCAGGGAAGGACGTGGCATGAGGGGTAATTGTTTATAAACGTTGTCAAGATATGTTAATGTTGTCAAGGAGTGTTGTGAGCGTTACCAAGGTTTGTTAAGGGAAAAATGAGCGTGAAAAATGCTGTCAGAGTTGAATTTATCGTGGTCGAGTGAAGTTCGTTGTGTCGTAGAATTAGTGAAAAAGGAATAAGAGAAACGCGGTATTATATTCGATTTTGTGTGAGTGCTACGATATTGTATTTATCATACTGTTTTCTGTTAACTTATAATATAACATTTCTACATATGTTTGTTTTTTTTATGTGTGTTTGCCAACTTCTTCAAGACGGCTAGACCAATCAGGATGATTACTTTTCTATCTCATAGGGCATACTCTTCCGCTTGTCTTGCCAAACCTTTTTTCCATTTGCTTTTCATGAAGAATATTTTTTGCAAAAATCGAACTTTTATGTATGTTTGTCAATTGTTCGGACTGGATCAAGCTATCAGGATGAAACCTTTTATATCTCGTAAAGGTAGTCCTCTAATGATTACTGTTTGCAAAATCTCTTCCTTTGTAACTATTGTTATAGAAAATTATCTAGTATTCGCCGATTTCATTGTGTCTAATCGTCTACTAGCTCGTCACTGGAAGCAATGGAAGTGACCAATTTTGTTTACAGAATTGTTTATGGAGGAGTACTTTGTCCGATTCTGTACATAAGCTTGTCATTCAAAGCTGGTTTGATTCATTTCTTTTATTATTAATTCCGCGCTTCAGGAATACTTGTGTTCAGGAAGGATGGTTGTAGGGAATAAGTTTCAGTTATTCCTCTGCGAAAGAAGTTATCGTAATCTTTGCATTTCTGCAAGTAATCTTTTGTCATATAGTTTATTCAGATTTCTGCTAATCAGGTTTCAGATTCTTTTTACTAAGGTCACCTACAATCCTATTTATTGTAGCGCCTTGCGTTATGTTCAGCCCAGATTAGGATAAGCGGTGACATTTTTTGCTTTATATCCCCTTTATCTTCCGCTGCCTAAAAATGTTGCTTCTAATGGATTAGTCGTCCAATTTGACAAGTACTCAGTCCGGTAATGCCCCCTCTTCCAACTGAACTCTTCAAAGTGCTAGCTATATTGATTTCTTTACGATTATCACTGCTACATTTATCAAACTGTTTATCAAAGGTGTTGTAGTTACCAAGATAGTGTAATTTTTTCCATGAGTTACAGTTTGAAAGTGGTTTGATCGCCCGTTACGAAAATGGAGCAGTTTTGTAAGCGTTCTTCTATCCTTTATGGACAACCAATCAATGCGAAAATAGATCCGCGTATAATACAAGTAGTAAACTGTAGAACGACATCTGCCGCATCTCTCAATGTTGAACAGTTTAGCGTTGGCGATATTTTTTAAGAAAAACCTATCTTGAAGGCACTTGATGCTAGAGAAACGTTTTCTTTTTTAATTACGTGAAATGGTAGCAGAAATTAATAGGAATAAGTTTCACTACAATAGAATGAAAAATGCGAAAGTGGTTGCATTTTACAATTAAGAAAAACAGACATCTTCGCACCTTTTACTAATTTATAACCTAACAATCGTTATATAATAAGTATCGTCTTAAGGATAATTTTATTAATTAAAACCTTTTACTAAAAAATAGACTCTAAGATATAAAGCGAAATGTAAAAAAAAATCGATATTTCTTTAAAACACACCAGAGCAAAATTGTTTCAAAGTCGCTTATTCCGTTCTAAATATTGTTCCGAACCAGATTCTGCAAAAACATTTCTACTATCAATTTATTCCTAGATAAATGTTAAATCGATTGGGCTATCTATCGAGAGCTAATGTTTGCCTCGTTTATCGACATGTCGGAAGGTATAAACACGATAATATACCACCTAAGCCACCACACTCTAGTGCTTACCGGCACTTACTGATAAGCGTTTCCTATCTTTTTTCCACATCACCTCCATGTTCCATATACATCTTATCCATGTTCGTTTTAGCCTTCACTATGATCAACTTATCCTTCTACACTACATTTTTTTTATTATAGAAATTACAGATATTGAATTGTTTACAACGAGATTTAAGAAAGGTTTAAAATATTTAAGGTATCTTTTTATAGATCTAGCATTGTATTAAGTAAGATGTGTTTGAGAACAACAAAAATGTGTTAATAATCCTCTTTTAATCTAATCAAAATTGAGTCTTATCATTGTACAATATATTCACTGATAGAAATACTGAAAGCTTTCGCAATAAGCTAATGTGGTGAATATTTTAATGGAGCATATCCATTCATTCTTTCGTGAGGAATCTAACACGATTCCAGAGACCCGCTATTAGGGTAAGGTCTTATTGCTTCTTGTAAATGCCAAATATAATAAAGTAAACCTACACTTCTTCATTCACGTCGTGTAAACGCTTAACACGCTGTTCACACCATTGCTTAAGCTGACCTCCCTTCGTTCGTGTAAGGAGGCTCGCTCGCGTGTAAGGATATTTTGGTCGATTTTTAATTGCCAATAACTAAAAAACAAAGCTGAAGATGCAATTTTTTGTTCTTGATTTTCGTCTTCTTCCAACGTCAAGAATCATCTCTTAAATTATATTGAAACAGTAACTGAAATATATATAACATCGACTATTGTAGATTTTACCATTGGTTTCATATAGAACTGTAAATTGGGAAATAATGTTGCAGAACCCATCCATCACTTTTATTCCTTTTAAATAGTTCACAACTAATTATAAGTATAATTGTAAGTATCTATAATAACACTTATGAGTTCATAAAACATTTGATATTATTGGAACGACCTCGTGGCTTTCAAGTGACTTTAATAAATAACATGACAATTTTAATGCTTGTAGTTAATAGTGACTTCAATCACTAATGACACGATTCCTACAATTTTCGAACGATATTACATACCGGCGACATAACCTTAATGATTATTTTGTAATTTTAAAACGAATTCGATGACCTCTGTTGCTATTAAACTGATATATGCAAATTTGGTGCATCGAAGCAAATTAATTAAATTAATATTCTATAATTTACGGGTTCAATAGCAAAACTTTCTAGGCGTGTACTTTGTTGCAGCAAATTTCACGGGCATCTCCGCGATTTATCGCAACGTAGTTACGCATGGAGTATTGTTTGAATATTGACTTCAAATGAAAAACAGGAATTAAGGGGACACGTTCCTACGCTTTTTCTTTTCTTTGTCTCTATTTAACAACGTTGATCTCAACCATCTCGTTGCGTCTCGACCGCGTTATCAATAATATATACCGCTTATGTAACAACAGCGCGGTGAATATCAGCCCATTTGTCGACTAAATAAACAATATACCGAAAAAATTACCGCGATAGCATTTCCATTATAGTCGATACAGTATCGTGCCTCTGCATGATAATGGATAAGATTTCTATCTTATACTGGTATATGCGGCAATACTAGCCATTGTATGTTATTAATTAAAACGAATTCCAAACTAGTTCCTCTAATCAATCATTACTTCGAATCTCTTCCATTAATATCGAATGCAAACATTCATGGTAAAATTGTTCGTATTTCTAACAACTGTTTGCATGTATGGTTGATTCTACAGGAATAGGAACTTTTTGTGGCTCTCACTTTCTAGCATTCTTAAAAATGATAAATTGCATTATATTTGTATTATATTTGGAATATAACTTAATATAAACTATAACTTCATAGCCAAGTTATGAAGAACTATGAATTTAACTTATTTATATCCAATAATTACCTTTTATACATGCCATTCGTAAACCCCTGCCATGCTAAAACTACAACATTTACTCTAAGATCTACGTTCAGTCAATAGATTTGACGTTATTTACTAATATTTCCGTTTTATATATATTTTATAATAGTCCTACTTATAATTCACATTTATGTTTACTTTAATCGGTTTCATTTTATTAACAAAGCATCCACAATCTTTGCCACCAATTTTACATTTCACTATCTGTGAAATTATTTTTAAAAAGGGGAAATGATATCTATGGTATTAAGAAAGTTGAAAGTAATTAAGTGACGTCAATATACCTCATATGTTTTGTAACTTATGCTTTCTAACTAGTTAAAATGATAGATGCGTTGGCAATCACCTGTTACAGTCAATCAACTTTCCAGTTCCTTGGTTCGCATTATATTTCAACTTTATTATTTTTACTAAATTTTATTTAATGTAACACAAATATAGCAGAATTGCGTAATAATTTTCTTGGGAACTTTTAACATTTAACCTCAAAATCCGGATATAGTAATCCGCAATATGATAGTAGTCCAGTATCCAAGAACTTGATAAAAGTATACGTCGATTATATTTATATTACATGCACACTTAAAGAATGTCTTGCATTATGTAAAGTTATCATTTAGTCCCGAGCATTAGAAAATAAAGTGTACAATTTATTTATTTTTGATTACAGTAGAGAGAGAAATGGAATAAATAGTTGTGAGTTTTAAAAATTAAATAGTTCCCTTTTTTAAGTTTAAACTCATTTATGATTTATAAGTATTGGTTGTTTTTTAATCTAATATTTTTTTCTCTTTCAAGGTTAACTAACAATTATAGTTAGTTTGTTTATAATCTAGGTGATTAATTCGAAAATTAAATGACAAAGTGCGTGAACAAAATCACTGCCAAGTAATTCTCACTTCTTTAGAATCACTATATCTAGTGTAGTAATATTTAATTCAATAATGAGGCACAGTTAGACATTAACAGAAATAACTGATAATTAGACCGTCATTTTTTATGTATTTATGAGAAATTTTGAAGATACAAAAATGCACAGAGGTTTACAGTATGTATAAAATATTTCGTTCTTTTTTTTAACACGAAAACTAAAAAATTACTTCCGGAAAAGAATGAGAAAAGTGCAGATATCATGATTACGCGGAACATTCATTCTCGATTCGCGATTAAAGTAATGGAACGAGGAAAAGCGAAATTGTGGAACGAATTTGTTAAAAGTTGGTCGTTCGCGCTTCGAGCAAGACAATCGGCGACGCGACGTTCAAAGAGAGACGTTTCAATGAACAGCCGCAACTGAGTTACAGAGACTTTAAAAGGAAAGATCCTCGGTTGGAAACTTGCTGGCCTGGTCATATTTATAATAATTACAATGAATGATGCACCATAATAGCGTTGCAGCGGCAATAGTACAACTCAAAGTTACTTTATGATATTATAACTAGTGGAAGTTGGAAAGCCTCCAACTGATAATGTTTTAACGCAATACAGAACATTGTTAATTTCTCCAGAAGAATAAAGCTAACAGGCCAAACCGATGAATGAATACCAAAAAGTGGTATGTTTTTTTTTTTTTTGCCACGTTTAGCTGTGAAAATTACTGAATATCGTTAATTAGCTGGCTAATTACGACGATGTACGTGCCTGTATTGATTAACGTCGTCGTTATATTTTGTTTGGAAATTTATTCAATAACATTGAAAAATAACCAATCTGTTACGAAAATGCCTCGAATGCTATTCCAAATGTTATATGTATGCTATATTTTTAAACATTAACATATTTGATGTTCAGAATTTGTAAAAGTAATTATGTATATCTTTATGTTTTGTCGTTGCAAATAGACTCAATGAAAGAGCGAACGAATTGAACGATGCATGTCAACTTTTATGTATCGCACGCAACGAATTAAAGCGTGTTGACATGAAAAGCAAGTAAACGACCATTTCGGCACGACGAAATCACCAAAAATCACCGACACGTTTTATTAGTTATCACGTATCCATGAGATATTTCAGTTCTCCGGAGTACTTTGATCATGAATGGAAAAAAGCTATTGTATTTATCGCGGCTGAGTCTTCAATAATTTAGATTTCTCTTTGATCTGAATCATATCTATAAACAAAGTACTTGTAAAAAATAATTTACGTAATTGAAAAATGAAGGTAGAAGAGGAAATCCATGATAACTGTCACTAATGGAAACCGTGGTAAAAACTGTTGCATTTAATTTTTTATTAATGAACAATTGAACTGTTTCGACTTTCCCTCAATGGACTCGTAAATCAAAAAATGTCTACAATAGAACTCCACTTGTCTGAACTCGTCGGGCAACAAAAAGTTCGTATAATAAGAGTTCGACAATGAAATGAAATGAAGTAACAAAATTATAAAATAATTACAAAATCTTAAGTAAATATAATCATAAAATACTAGCAAAAAA
Source organism: Bombus impatiens (assembly GCF_000188095.3). Classification (NCBI taxonomy): domain Eukaryota; kingdom Metazoa; phylum Arthropoda; class Insecta; order Hymenoptera; family Apidae; genus Bombus; species Bombus impatiens. The sequence goes on from NT_177637.1 coordinate 14,593, forward strand.
CATTCAATTTATAATGGATATCAGCAGATGTTCTGACACTTACAGCTGATCAATTAATCCTCGCGATAAACAGAACTCCGCGTATATCCTTTTATGTGCTACACTTCAACAGAAACTGTTTGAACAAGATCGAGCCTAGAGTGCATCAGTATTCTGAAACGTTTCCCTATCGTATGAGGGAACAGTTCGGTAGAAATCATTAAAACTTCCCGAACCAAGCTTCCCTACTGTGTCAAACAAAAAAGTTCAGAGATATATTACCTCAGAACGGTAGTTTTTCTCTCGACCTAAATTTTTAATTTCCTCTCGCGTTTCTGTTTTTCTGTCCCAACTCGGGTCAGCATAACTAAGCGATATTGTCAGGGAGATGTCGACCACAATGGAAAGTTAACTGATAAGTAACGGTTAATGTATTAGGCACATTGACATTTACTAGAATTTACGAGGTACTCAGATCAGATTTCTTTCCGGAGAGAAGCCAGATTTCTCCGAATTTTGTTGAAGCGTTTCCCGTTTGACGCGCTCGACGCACCCGTCGCCCAGATTTTCGTCGCTTCCCTGTCAACAACGTTGTATGATCGTTTTCTCATCTTCGGAAGCTAATTGCTCCATCAGCAGAATGGATAATCTCGATCAACGAGTTTAAATTAAGAAGAAGAATGCTGCGCGCGATTTCGCGATAACTAAACCAGGCTTCGATCGATGGAAGTTCAAAGAGAAGAGTACTCAAAGGTAAAAACGCATCACGAAAACGCTCATGATTCACTGATGGGATGGATAGTGTGCGGTGGTAGGCAATCAAGAAGCAATAAAAAACGCGAGAACGCAAGGCGAATTATCGGAGGGAAAATGCGCGCCGACCGCTGTGCGGTGCTGATAATCAAACTGGCCGCTGCTCTAGTCCAATCTAAAAGTGGGAACCTCATTCGTGGCAAGAATACTAATTTTTCGCGCGTTTCTTCAGAAACGTATTTTCCCACGCCACTCATTATCGTCGCCTCGTTGTTCAAATGCTCGTTTAATTCGGTATGATGTCATAAATATTTGTGATTTGTCGATATTCAGAGTAATTGGATTTGAGCCGAATATATTCCCGATCGGGAAAACCAATATACCCCATCGACATTCCTACGGATGCAATCAATCACTGAATCCTTGGAAACACACTAGTGAACGTACTCTGCTCCGTAATCGTCCTAATAAATAACAGAATAAAAGCTGATTAAGAATTGCGGTTTGAAGCAAGACAATGAAGTACATGTATAAAGTGATACAATTGCAATTGAATCTTAACTCTTACAAAACCGAACTTTTTAAACCTCTAAAAATAATTGTTCTTAACTGTTAATAATAGAAATACATCTTCTTGAACGTTTTTAACCAGTTAGCTGTTTTTGATGAGTATACTTGTTATGAAGAAATGTGCAATATTTTGTGTTATGACGAGTATACTCGTTATATGTAAAAAGTAGTTATAATTTGCTGTTTAGATTGCAATTTAGCAATTGCAGTAAATTGCAGCAATAAAATCAAAAAATAAAATAGTCATTTCATTACAACTTAATTCTATATTATAACAGCCACAGACACTCAGTGTTTAACGAGTATATTCGTCATCGCTTACTTTTTACGATATATTTTAGGTACATACTTTTCGAAGAGGTCGCAACCGCTAACCGGTTAAGATGACATAAAACACTAAAATGTAGGTGTGTAGAGGATGGTTGGTCTGTGAGGTCTAATAGACGAGATTGCTCGTTGTTGAAACCGTCGAATATAATTAAAATAATAAATTAATGTACAGCCTGTATACGTTGAGTTGTTAATACAAAGTATAAATCGCAAAATAAAATCGCGGATAAATACTCGTTAATGCTCGTCGCGTAACTCAGTAGATACTCGTGCTAACGCTTGGATTGCTCGCCGGTACAGAATAGATACTCAATACTGAAGATACAGATACAGAAGATACTGTGCTCTTTTTGGTTGTTTCGGTTTATATATACTAGTCGGGGGGGGGGGGGGGGGGA
>NT_177637.1:16839-32313 GCF_000188095.3 Bombus impatiens
GGGGGGGTCGGAAAATTCAAATTCGTCTTTATTCGACGGTTGCATGTAGCGGCGACATTGTTTTGCCCGGAATTTATTTATCATTACGTTTCAATCGTCAAGGCTGTGTTAATGTCCCGAGGCAAAACAACAACATGAGTCACTCTCGATTCGTGTCGTCCTTTGACTCCTGTGCTGCTACAGGTGTTACGATCTGGTCTTGATCTTCGGTATTCGTAACCGTTGTGTTACTCTAGATGTCGAATTTTATGTTTCTCGAGTTATATTTATGTCAAAACGGTAGTTGCTGCCACCACCATATTTGCAACAAATAGTTATTAACTGTACCGATTATATCGACTTTCATTTGTTATTTTTGAAACAAGGCAAACGACTGAATGGAATGATTTCAGAAACTTGTCGTACTCTGCTAGATCGCGACACTATTCCGAATATCCCAGGACGTTGTGCTCTAATTACTTCCGCGACAACCGAATCGATTCAAAAACTTATCGCACTCTTCTAGAGCGCAGCACTATTTTGAATTTCCAAACTGTTGTATCCTTGATGTTTTAATTCGTTAATGTAACCGTATAGGTAGCGTTACCTAGCGTATGAATGCAACAATGGATAAGTCCGCTATGTGCAAGAGTACTAGCACGGGAAGGACTAAAATTTTCTTGAAATAAATAAATATTTCTGACATCGTCTTAATTGTTGACAATAATATTCAATGAATAATTTTATTGAAGTCGTATATGTCAGTCATACATGAAGTGATACAAGTCCGAAATTGAAAAAGAAAATGTTACAATGTTTAACTTCTCACTTTGCTTATACGTATGGTCGATCGCACTCTTGGAATATAGTACTGAGTTAGCATAATTGTTGGAAGACTGAATTGACAACTGACCAACTGAACTCTTAACAAACTTTTATCTGAACTACGACTTGACAAAATTTCAACTGGACCCTTATACATTTTAACGGAACTGCTTAAACTGTTAACTGAACTAAACTCTTCCAAATTTTGAACTGAGCTGCACTTGACTTTCTCAACAAAACTTCGACTGACTGGATTGGGCTTTATAACTAAACTGAATGACTGACTCAATAACTAAAAACTGACTTTAACTGACTGACTTTTAAACTGAAACCCAGTTGACTGAACTACTCTTTGACAATTTTTACTGAACTGTTACAAAATTTTTATTGAACTCCCTGTCTCTAAATGGCTACATTTATTTTTATAATGAGACTATCATGGCCAAATGTCACATGACGGATTATTCCATGATAGCGCAGAGTTTTGGTACGTGATTTCATCTGCGGACGCTGGAATCTTTCGTTCTACTGGTGTCCTTTCAGAAATATTAGTATTTCAACTGATGTAGTTTTCGTGGAATTATTATTGAAGTCACCCTTTTTTAGAAGTCCTTGTTGCTACATTCTTCATGCAGTATTAGTTTCAGCTAATGGCAGGTCGTACTCTGCTAAACACGTGGTCATCTTGTTGATGTCAATACTTCATACTTTGGCGCGTGTGTTTGTTTGCCGCTGCAAATGCTGTGTGAGAGGATCGCAGCATCTCAGCTTCTATTATCTGCTTATTGCACTGTGTATTGTGGTGGGAGGGCGCGCGCAATGCGGCGCGTATCAGTGGACATCTTATTGTTTCTTATTTCTATTTCGATATTCTTAGATTTTAAATCTGTTCAACAATAATGTTGTGTACTTGCTTATTGATTTATTACAATATTAAAGTATTTGTATGTGCCATATTTCTTATTTCCCTTAATTTTTGTGTTTTTAATTCCATTTGCCTAGAGTTGAGGTTCGCGCAATTCGCGATTTACGACGCATTTCTTTCACTGTGACAGTAGAGCTGGTTCATTCGCTTTTCCGATACCGTTTTATCGAAGAGAAGTACATTCATCGTTTGTTGTATGTTGCGTATAGTATATAGTATATCGAGTATGAAAGTATTAATTGTAAATTTTAATATTTTAAGAATTTGTTAAAACCGAAAATATTTTGTTTTAGTAGTTAGAGCGTAAGGAATATTTTGAGATTATGTGTTACGTTAACGTATCATGTACCGTATACCGGCTATGCATCGGGCAACGAGGCTCGTTTAATCAGTCAAGGATTGTCAGAATAGAGTAGAATTCTCGCGTCGAACAGGAGTGAGTTTGATTGTATTTAAGTTAAGTTCGCTCGTTATGTGTCTCGATTTTTAATAATGCAGCCTCTCTTAAGCAATTAACATTCATCGTCTGATAACTATAGCTGTGGGCTATGACAATATCGCTTTCCTAACGGATTAATGAAAGCACAAGCGAAAACCTCGGTGTACGCATGATTTTCACGTGATTCTTGTGAAATGCACGGAACTCTTCTCCGTGCAACATTCTCCTCTTTCTTTTTCTTCTTTGAGAGATGTAGTTAAAGGCAAAGCAGACAAGGAAAAGGAAAATAATGAAGGAGAATTCCATCGCAAGGAAATCTTTTGAAACAGTGTAAGGTCTCCACGAAAATTCAGAGTTCGTGAAATGAAAGGAAGGAAATAGGCACTGAAAGAACTAATTAAGAGTCTTGATGAGTTACCGCGCAACAAGTAAGATGATGCTTGCAGGATGTTCAGTATCAAAATATTTAATATAGATTGCTGTGTGAACGATGGAACGTCAGCAATGATTGCAACGTAACGTTGTATAACCTAGCCGGGAATTAAATTGTAGGGAGTTTAGTTAACACGGAAAGTATTTTAATACAATTCGCGTACTTCCACGAAAACCAGAGACTTTCTTATTCGATACATCGTCAATGTATAAATTTCTCGTTATCAATGCCGTTTTCTTCGTTATACTAATTCAAGTAGCATCGTAGATAACAAAAAATTGGATGGTTAATGCACGCGTTAACATCAGAATAGAATAAACTTTTTATTCGCCATATCAGACACGGTTCATCGAATAAAACACAATAGGAACAAAAACAGAATACTTGCGGATCGGTCGATACCATTTTATCATTTACTTACCGCAACGATTGTTCTTTAGATCTCGAGAGGGCAGACTACTAAGCAGAGAGAGAGAGAGAGCAAACTGCTAATGATTGATCTTATCGTGGACGAGTGGCGTCCTAATACTTGTGACGGAAGAATAAATGCCACGCGCAAAAGGTAAGACAGAGAAGGTAGACAAAAGAAAACGATGTCTACGACGATTCTCAACGGGATGTGAAAGCATGTTGTGGATACATACGGCGTGTGTACATGTACGGGAAGGAAATTACGTGCCGGAATCACTATAACGTGACTCTAGACCTTTGCATCTGTGGAAATTTGTTAAAAGGGGATGCTGCAAACTTGACCTTGGAATTCAAATCTTTTTCTACTTGCATGGAACCGGAGTTCATGGAACGGAGTTCACTTGAAAATGTAACTTTCAATAGCTTTTGCATCTATTTTATCTTTGATGTGCTTTATAATGTTATTTCATAGTTCAATAGCTGTGCCATGTTTCTGATAACTCACTGCAGCTCGTAAAGAATACTTCAATAGTGATATATTGTTCTGTTGCTGATATCCGCATCATCAGCTGCCTAGTGTTATGATGCAAATTATTTATATTTGAACGATATTCGACGCAAATAGTTAATAATTTCCCTCTTAATTTACTGTTACACACAGTAATGAAATTTTAGTTTTTCGTTGATACGAGAATGCGCAGTATTACCTCTTGGTCACCAAATCGTTGGTCTAGCCGATCGCATCAATCTGGACTTTCTATTTAATAGTGACCCTCTACTATTCCCTGAGCTATTGCGTAGCTTTTTGTTGTTTTATCAACAATGCTCATATTATAGTCAATAACATAATATTTATATTGTATATTTCCTTTGTGAATATATTCATATCATAAGTAAAATAGCTGCAAGTACTACTGAAACGTTAACATCATTATTAAGAAAAACGATTGAATTTTGACCTATGGTTCTCTTGATAAAGGTGGTCCTCGTAGCGATTGGAATACAATGCGACCAAGTTTGACCTTGAATTTCAAATCTGTACCGATTCAGAGGTATAGAGTCACGCTACGATGATTGCGACATATAATTTCCGAGGGTGCATCTCTTCCAAGTGTCTGGGCGATGTCTAAAAGAAGAAGAGAAATAATGATAACAAGATACAGGAGGATAAATGTGCATTCAACGTGATTGGTGTAGCGCCGCAATGCTGTCACTGGAGGTTGCCTACAGAGGCCTGTATGCGTATGCAACCTCCGATTGTACACTGCCTCTCGCCAGATCTCACATCCACTCCCTGTCGCTCGCTGTGTTTTCCAGAGAATGATTAAATAATGTTCTCTACTTTCCTTTTGCAGCTATCAGCTTGATGAAATTACTAACTACGTAAAAAGGTAAGATTTAAAAGTGCACGAACGTTTAAAGGGAGGAACATTCGGAGCTAATGATTGCCAGAAGTGATTTCTACCGATTTCTACCGTGATACTCCCTTACCGCGAACATCGTGGCTTAAGAATATCACTGTAATGATTTTATGAACATTCGAAAATTCATGAACGACCTTCTGCGGCAAATAATTCAATCGCATTAAATCCGTAAATGGACAATTGATTGACGGGTTATGAATCGGCAGCCGTAATGCTTTTTCTTCATATCTGAGTATATCTGTAAAAGAAATAGAACGGCGAAAGTCTATTTTAATCGCGCTCGATTCTTCTATAATCCGCTATGTAGAAAATTCGATTGGAAACATTCGCGACCAGCTACGTTTCTAATCAATTATTTTCAATCAGAGCTCGCGAGCGAGTCTAAATTTATTGTGTAGCGACATTTTTCTCCAACGTGCGTGGTCATTTGAAATTCGAAGAAATTTACCACTCAGCCGAATAACGAGCCGAAACCAAAGTAATTTATCGCGCTTTTAACATGTACTCGTTGATTTATTTATTAGAATATTTATTAGATATGTGGTAAAAAAACGCGCTTCTCAATATTTCATACATAGATGGAGATTAAGTTTTTTAATCGGACAAACGTTCAACACCGACGATGCGCGATGCGTTAAAAATTGTAATGTATAATTAATCACTTTGTTTTAAACAATAGTGATCGTATTAACAGGATTTTGCATTTAATATCAGCGTAGTTTTGCCATTTTTTGCGAAAATAATTATAGAAGTTCACTACTTGTGACGCTGGAGGATCGTTATATTTTCATAAGAGCTGCACGAAAGCGTCGGAAGTTTATTGTCTATGAATCGTGAACTAGCGACAAATAATTCTACATAGATACGGAAAAATCACTAGAAGAAAACATCGAAGTAAATTTAAAAGAAGGATAAAGGAAATTATACAATTATAAAATTAAAATCATAAAGTCTAGATTATAGGATACAATAAGATTTATTGCGAGTTAGATCGCTTCTACATTAATAACACTTCATTGACACTTCAGCAATGCTAAAACCGTGCAAAGAAATGCAAATCAAACATACTCATCCTTTGACCAAAATATATTAGGAGTAGTATACATGACAGTAGCAGATGCAGGAATAGTTATCGAATTTGTGAAGACGGTGGTACCTGGGCGAAGATTGGGACCAACGCTGACGGTATGAACTATCAGAGTAGGAGAAAGTGGCAGGGCAGCTCTAGCATTTACGGTGACAGGTACATTGGCAAAATTAAACATAACAATTACAGTGTCATTTCCTAGAGTGCGAGTAATACTCAAAACCCTTTGGTCGTATACGGTAACGTTTAAGGAACCGTGTGCGATGACTGGTCGCCTTTTCACGCTCATCACACTTTTGAATACCTGGTAGTGAGAGTAATATAGCTCCTTCTGAGCTTCCAGGTTCAGGGTCTTGTAATTTGGATGCACGGGCAGCCAGGTTTTCGCACTGGTGGAGAATCCAGCACTGGTGCTGTTGTCCCATTGGTACGGTGTTCTTTCGGGATCTCTGGATTTCAGAAAGTATCTGGCGGGACCAGCGTTGCAACCAGCTGGATCAACAGTTTCGGCGTACGTGAATTGTCTGTCTATCATTCCGATTTCATCACCGTTGTAAACAACCGCTATGCCAGGTAGGATCAGCGCCATTTCGGTAATCTCATCAGCTCGTCGTCTTCCGAATCTAGAGGCCACACGATGATTATCGTGATTGCCCACGACCCAGTTCGGCACGCTACCCTGAGGCACGGTATTGACCCACTTGTCTATCAGATTTTTATAGTCCATTGCGGTAGATTTGTTGTTCAGTTCTGTAATAAACATAAAGTTGAAGGGAACATTGGAGCCAGCACTGTAGAATTTAGTGGTTAGGTCATGAGTAGTATAGGCTTCCGTGAGAATCAACTTTGGATCGGATCGGGTACGGTTGGAGTGTTCATCCATCAGTTCCCTCCAGCTCCGGAGCGTCTCGTAGGTCTCATTCTGATCTTTCGTGTAAATATGCACCAGGCTATCGTAATCGTCTTTAGGGACATCGGTCCTGTTTGCGCTCGGCTCGTCGCGGAACTTGGCATCCTCGAACATATGATTGATAGCGTCAATGCGGAAACCGTCGACTCCGCGATTCATCCAGAAAGTCAACACGTTTTTCATTTCCTGATCTAAAGCCTGACTGCGATAATTCAAATCTGGCTGACCTGCAGCAAACTGATGTAGGTAATACTGCTTGCGGACGTCGTTCCACTGCCAGGCAGATCCCTGGAAGTTGCTCAGCCAGTTGTTTGGCGGCAGTCTGGTGCCATTTACGATTCTGCCATCGTGCCAGACGTAGTATTCATCGTACGGCTTGATCCTTTGAATACTCTTTTTGAACCAGGGATGATCGTTAGAGCTATGATTAGGCACGAAGTCCATGACCACTTTGAGCCCGAGGGACTTAGCTTTAGTTACCAATTTGTCGAAATCCGCTAAAGTTCCATAATCTGGATCAATGTCCGTAAAGTTGGAGATGTCGTAACCGAAATCAACTTGTGGACTCTTATAGATCGGCGATAGCCAGACGACCTTAGCACCAATGTCCTTAACGTGTTCCAGTTTGCTGGTGATACCATTCAGGTCACCGATACCATCTCCATTGCTGTCTTTGAAACTCCTCGGATAGACTTGGTACACGATGATATTTTTGTACCAATCCACATCCACTCCCGCGCTTAGCGCGAATAGCAAGGAACACGTTACAATCGTTAGTCGAAACATGATGGATTACTGAACCAAGAGAAACACGGTCGACTATTTATAAAACGCAACGTTATTGATTATCTGTTTACATGTATGCTTCAATTATCTGTTTATTAAATTTCTTTCACTCAGTTAATAAAAGATAAGTTCGTTTCGAATAAGTGTAATGATAACGAAAAGATAGTTAGGTACTCGAATACTATCATGCACCGTGTATCAATTTATATTTTGTTATCTGATGTTTCTTTGGAAAGAAATTTTTTATATCAAAATTGTTTTTTTCACATTCGATAGTTTAAACAAACTGACTGCTCGCGAGGGATCGCAAGTTTTTTCTATAAGCGGAGTATATTGTACGAAACACAACTTCTGTTAAAATTCGTCGAAGTATAGAGCCACTCAAGAGACGGTTAACTCTTAGAATCGCATGATCTCGTGTGTACAAGGCGTTTATATATGCCAATCTAGTTTCTATCGTTCTCCGACTAATTATATGGCCAACTGCACTCGTGCAAATCATTTACCTACTTTCTTTTCATCGAGGCTAATTATTTAATAATAATAATAATAATAATAATAATAATAATAATAAGAATAAGTTTGACGAATAATAAGTTTAACGATTAATAAGATTAACGAATAATAAGTTTAACGAATAATGAGTTTAATGAACGCTATTAACAATGTTCTTAGGTTCAAATGAATCCGCGGTCAACGGGATAACTCTTTACTATGCGTAGAGTAATTTTAGGCACAAAATACGATTACTGAGACGCTCCGTATAAACTGCTCGATGTGTCACTCTCCAAGGCGATCGCACGAATAATAAATTGATGGAAATTTTCCTCGCTGTACGAGTGCATTTGTTTGTTATATACTCGTTGGAAGCATCTCCAAACGCCGTTACTAGGCAGTTTCTGTCTGAAGATTGATTCCTAATACAACGTGTGTCCCATTATATCGTTTCCTGGAGTTTGATCATTAATACAACATGTGTCCCATTATATTGACACCTCCGAGGTACAATCCCATATGGCTAGGCCCGTTCTTAAAGCCGTATGCCGCCACAACCACATTTCTAGGGAGAACCATACAACCACTCCACACCGCCGTCAGGCAAAACGTTCATTCCGTGACCTACGTTCGGCGACCAGTTGTCACCTCGAGTCCAATTTCGCTATCACAGCCGTCAGGCAAAACGTTCATTCCGTGACCTACGTTCGGCGACCAGTTGTCACCTCGAGTCCAATTTCGCTATCACAAATCTCGAACAATTACAATCAGATTGAATAGCAACAATTGCTTAATTACAGCTATGATAAAATCTAGATTACAATGTTGCGAAATTATCCAACATTCCAAAGGCTGCGGTGTTCTTTCATCTCTGCCATATATATATGTCGGGTTCACATTATGATTAGGGTTAGGGGCGTGTAACAAATTTTCATTTAGATTAGACATTGTTGTTATGCAATAGAGAAGATATTTACAAGTACAAATATGATTATTATAGAATTGGACAAGTAACCGTGGTAATTAGATACAACATTATTGTTATGCAATAGAGAAGATATTTACAAGTATAAATATGATTATTATAGAATTGGACAAGTAACCGTGGTAATTAGATACTCGAGAAACTAATGACAATGATCCTAGGTTCAATAACGAATCCGCGGTCAACGGGATGATAGATGTACGCGCTCACAAAATCTAAGTCGGACTCTTTGTTAATAAAACGCGTAACATTCAGTGGTCGTAAGGCGTTACTCTTTGTCCGTCTGGCCGTAAGGCGTTACTCTTTTCGTCGATGAGATCGCAACAAGGAATGAATTTCCGTGTGCATGATGCCACAGAGGAAAACTATATGGGGTGTGTCTAAAGGCACGAGATCTTCGGATTCGTCGAGAAAAGCCTTCGTTCAGAAAGTAAGGTGGTCGTAAGGCGTTACTCTTTGTCCGTCCAGGTCTGCTCGTGTCATAAGAAGAGGTGAACTTCCTTCTTCTCGCAGACCGGACACGCAACCCTGTCTCCCATCAGCGGCACCATAATTTTCAAAGTCATGTCCGTGAATATAGCCGGGTTTTCAGCCATGGTCCCCTCCGAAGCGGATAAATTCGCCACAGCGCTTCCGCGACCGATAAACACTGCATCCGGGGGACTATTCCCCACGCTGATGCGGCGGGAATGTTACCGACGATACCACTGGGATACCCTCGAGGGAAAGTTGTTAGTGGGAGACGACGCTCGTTAAAAAATAGGTCTCCCCTATCTTCCCGTATTTGGGACAAGGATTATTTGTCTGTTTGAAGGACTTCAGTCAACTAAATCTTAAGATTTAGAACGGGCCCTCAGATTAGCTGAACGTGTACTGCGGAGACGCATCGACATCTGGCAATCATCTTACTTGGGCAGGGAAGTCTTCCCTGCTCCTGAGTACCCATGACCCGCCAAGGCCCCGCAACACACCGTTTAATATCGGCATTCTGCTTATGAACTTATGGACTACTCCTATGGAACTCCAATGGGGTCCCGTACTTCCGAAGTACCCCCTCGTAAGGATTAAAATTTTAGGTTAACTTTAAAATTGACGTAGTCAATAGTAAAGCCACCATTAATAAATAAATAAATAATTATTTCATTTTAAATTTATATGTACAATTTCTATGTATATGTACAATTAGAAAATAAATAAATAAATAAAATTAAATAAATAAATAAAAGTAAATAAATAAATAAATTAAATTAAATAAATAATGAATGCTTTTATTCATCTAAAAATATGTTGCACATCTCCACAGAGCTTCTCAGTACGTTTAAAATCATTGTTTTTATATCCTTATTTGGAATCCCCATCATTTTCAAGTTATTTATAGTTTCAGATGTTACAGCTCCTCTGCTACCAAGCACCGCCGGCAGAACGGCTCCTTCATCGACGCCATATCTTTTCTTTAATTCTTTAAGACAAGACGAGTACTTATCGACCTTTTCTTTGGCTGCCTTTTGGAGATAGTCTCTATTCTCGTAGCGGATGGTAACGTCGACTACGAGAAACCGTTCCTCGTTTTTCACCACGAGATCCGGTTTAAATAGATTCTCTCTAATTTTAATAGTAGGTTCAACAAATACTTCGTTCTTGTCCTGAAGCTTTTTGACGAGGAGAGTTTTTACCTCGTCATGCCTTTTAATTCTTAAGCCCTTTGTATACTGGCATAGCCGCAAAATGTGCCCTAGGGTCTCGGGTTGGGCATGACACCTCCTGCACATTATGTTGATCTTTTTGTCAGCTCTTGCTAGAGCTACTCTAGTGCCAAAGGTATTTGTTCTCAACTTAATAGCGTCGATAAAGCGAGACGGCTTCAACAGGTGGTACTTTTTGAACCACACGTTGCCAAGTTTTTCCCTTGCGAAGTCAGCCACCCCGTAGCCTTGACTCCGTAAGTCGGCCCATTGTTTTATATGCTCGTTTTTCAGTCTCCTCTTGGCCTTTTCGATGTCCGCAGAAGTGGCGGGTCAATCCTCAGGGAGTTGACGATTGTTTATTCGACCATTACGCGGAGAGACGTAATCGCGAGGAGAGACGTCAACGGGAGTCGTAAATTCCCGTTACAATTATAACAATCGACACCACGAATTGATCGATCCCCTGATTTCCGTTGAGATAATAGGGGTGATTGAGTTTGTATAACACTGTGATTCACAGAATTATAAATAATATATTTCCAATACTTAGATTACAATGTTGAGCATAGATAAATAGATAATCACTTATCGCACGAAGATAAGATAGATATGTACGTTAGAGCATGGCTCTTATAATTGGATTTAATGTATTAGTGGAGGAAATGTATGTTCGACAATCCCGAGAACCGACTCTCGCGTTATACTTAGACTGCCATGTTAGGCGTTAGCTTTAGATTTAGTAGTTGACTTTTCCAACGATGTAGAAGAAGAGAAGTTGAGTAACGATGCTGTGTCGGAGGAAAGCTAGTGATGGGTGTGTCTAGCGCACGGGACCATCGGATTTGTTCATGCCATTTTAGGTCAGGAAGTGAGGGCAGTATACATTGCCTCGGATTGGACAAACGAAGGTTGGTGAACTAGGAAGGGTCTTAACCGCCCTCGATAGAAGTTGCTAGTAGGAAGCATCGTACGTGAGAAAAACTAACCTCCCCGTGTCAAGCCGTAGTAAACAATAGTCTTTAGAAACTGATTTAGAAAAGGCATTTGTTGGGTCTGAAGGACCTTAGCAGGCAAGTTACTCGGACTATGACGGGTGCTTAAGGCTATTGAGGGTACGCCGTACGGAAGAGCGGACATCTGGTGTCCGTCTGGCCCGCAGTGTGTGACCTGGGCCAGGCAGAGAGTCGCCCGGTGTAACAGCGATCTTTTTGAGTTTTAATTCTGTGCTCTCGTTAATTAAACTAGATGCTGCTGGATCTAGTGAATTTTTCATATTTATTCCATTCTTAAGGGTACCGCGTTTCGCAAGATGTTCGAACCTCGGTAACCCTAGTCCACCATTATTTTTGGGCGTGTAAAACAACCCAACCTCCGTAGAAGGTGTTAAATGTAGAATTGCTTTGGCTTCCTGCCTGACTTCATTGTCCAAAATTTTAAAACTCCCTCGCTAGGTAGATTAATCAATATGTTATATATGTAGCGAGGGAATATATATTTAAGCAGAAGCTCCATTTTCTGGCCTAGTTTTAACAATTGTTTTCTCACTCTTTTGATAGTACATAACATTTCTGGCATAATAATGCCGCATTGTAGGCCTCTCCACGGTCCAATTTTTGCGCCGAGATATCTGAAGGCTTCCTCGGGTGCGGGTATCCTTTTATTATTAATTTCTATCTCTGGATCCCTCACATTCCAGGTGTCCTTCTTTGAGACCACCTGGAATGTTTGGCTTTTTTCTCCAGAGATACCATAGTCATTCCACATTGATAGTTGTTTCTGAGCATCTTTACTATTTTTCCCCAATAGGGCAATGTCATCAGCAAAGGCCAAAATGGGGATCTTATTATTCTAGCTTATATTGATTCTATCGGTGGATTCTTCTACCGCTTCCAGCAGCGGTTCTATGCACAGATTAAACAATATAGGAGACAAGGGGTCGCCTTGTTTAATACCTCTGAGGATTTTAATATCGACCATGTTGCCATTTCTGGCTTTTATTCTTGTATAGGTACCTTTGTATATATTTTGGATAAGATTGATTATAGGCATCGAAATTCATTTCCTAGCCAGACACGGTTTAATCGCTGAGTGGGACACCGAGGGGGTTACTCTTTTCGTCGATGAGATCGCGAGAGAGAATGACTTTCCCGTCCCGATGATGCCACAGAGGAGAACTATAATGGGGTGTGTCTAAGGACACAAGATCATCGGATTCGTCGAGAAAAGCCTTCGTTCAGAAAGTAAGGGAAATTGGCGTTGCTGCTAATTGTTCTATCTCCATATCGGTGATTAGAAAAACATGCTAGCAGCCCTCGAGGGAAAGTCAGTTCCAAGTGGGAGACGTCATTCGTTGAAAAATAGCTCTCCTCTATCTTCTCGTAGTTGGGACAAAGACTGTTTGTTTAGAGGACTTCAGTTAGCTAAATCTTAAGATTTATAACGGACTCTCAGTCTAACTGAACATGTACTGCAGAGACGCATCGATAATCTTGCAATGGCAATAATCTTGCTCGAAGAATAGAGTCTGCGTGTGGCGAGCCACGGGACAGAAACCGTTGGGATGTATACTGTCGCATGCCACCGCGACATTAAACATTTCTTTTAAGAAGAGCTACAGAATTAATCCATACCTTCGTCAGACAAAACGTTCATCCCGTGACCGCGGCTACGTTCGGCGACTGGCTGTCGCCTCGAGCCCAAGCTCATTAACACAAATCTCGAACAAATACAATCGGATCGAATGACGAGAATTGTTTAATTACGCCTATGATGGAATCTAGATTACGGTGTTAAGGGATTTTCCCGAAGTTCCAAAACGAAGGCTCATCTCTGACATACTTATATATGGAACTGCCCCTGACTAGCGACTGGACAAACGAGGGGAGGAAGGTCGATCCCAGAGCTACATCTCGCTCGGGTCAAGCGACCGGCGATCAATCACATTCAGCGAATTTTGAAATTCTTCCAAAACTGTGCCTCAGTCTACTTTGGAAGATGTGAAAAAAGCTTCATCTGCTTCAGAAGCTGCTCGGAAAAAATTCAATGATTACAGGGCAGTTTTATCGGAAACCCAAGAAAAAGTGTTAGTAAATTACATACTAATCTCAGAAGAAACATTATTTGGCGTCACTTTAACGGATCGACAACTCTTAGCTCCTCAAATAGCAGAAAAAAATAACATTTCGCATAACTTTAATACAGAGAAGAGGGAGCAAAACTGGTCGTACGCTTCCCTTCAGAAGCATATAACATTATCATTAAAAGTATCCTACAAGACATTCGTTAGTCGTGCAATTGGCTTCAGCGCATTATTGCAGGGCAGCTCTTACATACATTACACATTCAATTTTAAGATTAATACTTAAAAACAGTTTTATTATTCCGAAGCTTATTATTATTATACTACGGACTTTTACATAAGTATCTGTTGGAACTTGAGCTCATTTACGTAGCACAGGCCATGTGCAAGCAGGAAACGAGGAAAGTGGACTATGAGAGAGTGTGATCAATTCCGACAAGTCTGCGAAAAACATGCAACCAGCTCGGCTTATATGTAATAGTTTCAATTTACTAAATATATTATATGTATTATATTATATATTATATATGTATAAATTATATTATATATGTCGGGTTTCACGCTGAAAAGAGCGTGCATTACATTTGGCGTGTAAAATGGAGTAAAATGAGCGCCTAAACGTCGAAATATCTCAAAAGGGAGGGAAATGACGGTTAGTTTTCGTCAAAATCGACGAAATCATTTCGATTTGCGAGTTTTTTACTTGTTTCGACGCTGACACGGGCGTCTATTACATTTGGCGTGTAAGACGGAGTGAAAAGAGCGCTTAAACGTCGAAATATCTCCAGCGGGAAGGAATTGACGGCTATTTTTCGTCAAAATCAACGAAATCATCGCGATTTGCGAGCTGTTGGGATTGTTTCGACGCTGAAAAGATCATGCATTGTATTTGGCGTGTAAGACGGAGTGAAAAGAGCGCTTAAACGTCGAAATATCTCCAGCGAGAAGGAAATGACAGTTAGTTTTCGTCAAAATCGGCGAAATCTTCGCGATTTGCGAGCTATTTTGCTTCTTTCGACGCTTAAACGGTAGTGCATTACATTTGCAGTGTAAAATGGTGTTCAACGAGAGCTCAAACGTCGAAATATCTCCAATGGAAAGGAAATGATGGCTAGATTTCATCAAAATCGACGAAATCATCGCGATTCGCGACCAGTTTCGCTTGTTTCGACGCTTAAACGGTAGTGCATTGCCTTTGCAGTGTAAAATGGAATTCAACGAGCGCTCAAACGTCGAAATATGTCCAACGGGAAGGAAATGAGAGTTAGTTTTCGTCAAAATCGACGAAATCTTCGCGATTCGCGCGCTATTTTGCTTGTTTCGGCGCTTAAACGGTACTGCATTACATTTGCAGTGTCAAATACTGTTCAACGAGCGCTTAAACGGCGAAATATCTCCAACGGGATGGAAATGACATGTCACGTCCCGCGATCCGCACGCACCGTAACAAGAACAAGAAAACCATTCTATACAAAACGCGCGAATAAGGATTTGAATGCACAAACGGACACACGGCGCTGCGAACCTAAAGGAAGGATTAACATAACGAGGGCGACTATTAGATCAAACCAATAAACAAAATACATATACACACAACTCTAAATAAACCTACCAATAACCGACTTGCAATTTGAAAACTTGTGGTTCAATATAATATAAATCCAAACAGTATAAAATAAAATAAATAGAACCAGTATAAAATAAAATAAAAAGAACCAGCTGATGGATTGAACGAGTTACGAATCAAACAAATAAACCAGGAAATAAGAATAACTACAAAAGGGTAAATAATTGAAACGCCAGGAATACATGTATATATATGTCGGAGATGAAAGAACACCGGAGTCTGTAATTGAACAATTGTAGTTATTCAATCCGATTGTAATTGTTCGAGAGTTGTGATAATGAGCTTGGTCTCGAGGCGACAGTCAGTCGCCGAACGTAGCCGCGGTCACGGGATGAACGCTTTGTCTAACAAAGGTATGGAGTAATTCTATAGCTCTCCTTAAAA
>NT_177637.1:32337-32705 GCF_000188095.3 Bombus impatiens
GCGACAGTTAACATTCCAACGGTTTCTGCCCCGTGGCTCGTCACACGCAGACCCTATTCTTCGAGTAAGATGATTGCTAGATGTCGATGCGTCTCGATGCATGTTTGGCCAGCTCGAGGGCCCGTTATAAATCTGAAGATTTAGTCAACTAAAGTCCTTCAAACAGACAAACAGTCTTTGTCCCAACTACGGGAAAATAGGGGAGACCTATTTTTCAACGAACGGCGTCTCCCACTAGCAACTTTCCCTCGAGGGCGGCTAGCATCTTTTCCTAACCACCGATATGGAGATTGACCAACTAGCAGCAACGCCAATTTCCCTTTCTTTCTGAACGAAGGCTTTTCTCGACGAATCCGCTGATCTCGTCC
>NT_177637.1:32765-35467 GCF_000188095.3 Bombus impatiens
ACCCTCGCGATCTCACTGATGGAAGGAGTAACCCTTTACGACCAGTGAATATTAAGCATCCGACTTAGATTTTCTGAGTACGTTCATCTATCATCCCGTCGACCGCGGATTCGTTATTGAACCTAGGATCATTGTCATTAGTTTCTCGAGTACCTAACTACCGCGGTTACTTGTCCGGTTCTATAATAATCGTATTTGCACTACTCAATGTCTTCTCTATTGCATAACGACAACGTGTAACCCAAACGAAGATTCGTTTCAGGCCCCTAACCCTAATTCTAATGTAAACCCGACATATATATATATACGTATATTCACACGAACAATACTCTTGTCACTTTAAAACAATATTAATAAATAAATGTTCTAATTGAGGTAGAATAAGGAAAAACGAGCGACAGACGGAAAATTACTTCGATATCAAACAAAACTAAAGACCCGTCACTATAACTTTACTGATGACATTTATGAGCAGCCATGTTGGATTTACACGCGTCATGGCGACAGGAATATTAGGGATTAATGGAAGTCAGGCGCGAGAAACAAATCATGAAAACACATTGTTAACACTTGTCTTGTTAACACTTTTCTTTAATAAATTCTATGCGCAACTACAAATGTAATATATATATATATATATATATATATATATACACATATTATTAATTAAAAAAGGGGAGAATATAAAATTAAATACACATATATTTAACAAACATAAAATAGATAACCTAACACAAACAAAATACATCTAAAAAAATAATAATAAGGAACATTAAACAACGAACCAACAAAATTGAAGCAGCTACACCAAATCAAAATCGTAGCAAGGAGCTCCAGGACAAAGTTCGCTGATCTCACGCATACACCAATAACGCACAACAGGGGAAATTCCCTTTCTCCCAGAAGATGTGCCCCCAAAACCTCTCCGGGAATTTCATTTGCACAACGAACTTTTACACAACGATCGGTATCCACGACTTCAACCAGAGGGGGTTCCCACTCCAATACGACGGTCTCTGCATCGAAGAAACTCTCATCGAAAGTAACCAAATCGTCAAAGCTCAATTCCGACGGGAAATCCACGGCCTCGGCACCAATGTCGAATAGTTCCTCCAACCACTCTGGTACTTGTGGTTCATCACAGGGCCGCATGCGTTTGATGGGTCTTCCCGAGTCGCCCATGGGTTCTTCGGAATCCCTCTTTCGCTTGCGCTGAAAACAGCACAATATAGTTAAATAAAACGAAACAGGACGAAACAAGCAGACTAAAAACAAGACTAAATACGTACCAGGGAAGTCTGGATAGGAACCTCTGATGGAAATGACTCCGCAAACATTGTCCGAACGTCGATCACTGAAGCCTAGGGAAATAACAAAAAAAAGGAAAAAGGATCAAAATCACAAAAACAACCATAATATGCAAATATCCAAACTTACGCAAAACAACTCGAAGGAGGAGGTCCTTGTTATGGGAGAGCAGCGGAATTGCGCGTATTGCCCGAGCAAACATTGAAATGATAATGATGCTGCAGCCGCCAGCCCTTGCACGCGCCGAAGAAACACAGGTAATTCCCACGGTACAACACGTGGAAGTCTCTCGCGGAAAGGACTAAAACAGCATGGAATGCTTCAAATCTCCTAGACGCTAGCTCAGCAGAAACACAGGACTTAGTTAAAAACTAAGTCGAAATACGGAATTTACATTTTGTCACGTACGATTCCAAGAAACCCAAACTGCAACATCCCGATTCCCACGGAAGCATACCCCCAGCGGACCACCATCCCGTGGGGGATGGCATTATAAATAAGCGAAGCAACATAGAGCAGCGCTCATTATTCTTTACGGCTCATTATTATAGTGATCATTGTTATTACCGTTCATTATTATTTTTGTTCATTCTTTGTGCTCATTATTATTCTGGTGAACATTCTTATTACGTTCATTATATTTTCTGTTCATTGTTATTATGGATCACTCGTATTACGTTCATTATTCTTTGCTCATTATTATAGTGTTCATTATTCTTTGTTCATTATTATTGCGATCTTCGTTATTACGGTTCATAATTATTTTGTTCACTCTTTGTGTTCATTGTTACTACGTTCGTTATTGCGCTCATCATTACGTTTAGAAATTTTGTATAGTATTTTGCGTTTCGGGGTCTTTAGTTTTTCGGTCAAGAAAAAGAGAGTCGCGATTAAGTAAAAGAAAAATTTTATCTTTGAAGTCCTCATTTCATCGCTTAGAAGAAAAAACGCATTGTAATTGCGGTATTAATCCAGTTAGTAAATTGTTCAGTTTGTATCGAAATAGATAAATAAAGTAAAAGTTGATAGTAAACTATATTCGAGTTCAAGTAATAATCTCAACAAAAACTTCGACAACCACCGGAGCAGCTGAGGTAATGGCACCAGACAGCACCTACTCCTCAAAGTAAGAAAATTAATTTTGAAAATTTCCTTCTTCTCTGATAATTTCGTTGCCCTCGAGAATCGAATTAGAACTTCCTATCATCGATCTCGTTTTATTTTCGTGAACGGTTTTGAAGATAGAGTCATTGTTTAAACTTTAAACAAAGGAGTTATCCGCTGTATCGGCTTGTGCGAACGGTGTTTTCAGCTATTGAAACACCCACTGATTTTCGCATTCCTCCTCCCATTGTTGGTAAAATATTACCCGTCTTTGGGCAAGGCTTGCGAAA
>NT_177637.1:36516-38215 GCF_000188095.3 Bombus impatiens
AGTCGTGGTGTCGATTGTTATAATCCTAACGGGGATTTACGACCCCCGTTGACGTTTCTCTTAGCGACTGTGTCTCCCCGCGATTGGTCGAATGAACAGGGGTCTTTAGTTTTTCGGTCAAGAAAAGAGAGCCGCGACTAAGTAAAAGAAAGATTTTATCTCTGAAGACCTCATTTCATCGCTTAGTCAGAAACGCGTAATTGCGGTATTAATCCAGTTAGTAAATTATTCAGTCTGTATCAAAATAGATAAATAAAGTAAAAGTTGATAGTAAACTATATTCGAGTTCAAGTAATAAACCCCAAAAAAGACTTCGACGACCACCGGAGCAGCTGAGGTAATGGCGCCAGACAGCACCTACTCCTCAAGGTAAGAAAATTAATTTTAAAAATTTCCTTCTTCTCTGATAATTTCGTTGCCCTCGAGAATCGAATTAGAACTCCCTATCATCGATCTCGTTTTATTTCCGTGAACGGTTTTGAAGACAGAATCATTGTTTAAACTTTAAACAAAGGGGTTGTCCGCTGTGACGGCTTGTGCGAACGGTGTTTTCAGCTACTGAAACACCCACCGATCTTCTCATTCCTCCTCCCATTGTTGGCAAATTATTGCCTTTGGGCAAGGCTTGCGAAATCACACAAGTCCCGCACAAAAAGGACTATTAAATACATCGTCGGGGTCGATCGAAAATTGAGAGCAATACCGGCATTTCTATTAACCGATATTCTTGCCATCATTGCATGCGATTGTAAGAGAGAAATAGCAGAACAATTTCCCTTCGGAAATTTAACCAAAGGATCGTTCGCTGTGTTGGCTTGTGCAAACGGTGTTTTCGGTTATCAAAAACACCCGTCGATCTTCGCATTCCTCCTCCCACTGTTGGTAAAATACTACCCGTCTTTGGGCAAGGATTGCGAAGTCACACGAGTCCCACACAGAGAGGATCGTTAGAATCATCCCCGATTATTAAATTCAGAAGGCAAGAAAATCGTGGTAACAGAATCCATCGTAGTAAATGAATTGAGTTTCGGTTCTAACGGCAAACTACTACAGCGAAATTAAAAGAGAAGAAGAAGTCAAAGGTAAAAATAAATTTATATAAAACAACGAAAAATCTCACATTCCTATCCAATCCAGCAACGCTAAAATATATATATGTCCACCTAATAAAATATATATAAAGGTAATAATCTAAGCAATCCTACATTCAAATAAAAAACCGTTCAACGAGGACAAATATTTATTGTTCCCAGCTTTAATCCTCTCCCGTGCCAGTATCCCTGCACATAGCAGGTTAGCCGAAAGTGGAATTCGTTTACCAGTTGCATTAAGCGTCAGTTAACGCTACCCATTAAACGTAAAAAATTAATAAAAATAAAATATTTTAAAATAGCCCTTAGACTATTTCTGGTGGCAGCAACTATCGTATTAATTAGAAATCTAAATCAGTATTACATACACAATAATATCATTTCAATTTATTTCCCTTCCGATGAAATTCAAACTCAAACGAAAAAAAAAAAATTCAGTAAAATTTAAATTTAAAATTTGATCGATTTCAATAAACTAATAACAGCGGTGGGATACGCTTCACGGAGGATTAAAGTTGGTTTAAACGGTTCGATACGCTCCATAGAAGATTAAAGTTGTCACGCTTGTCAATAAAATATATATTTAAGAAACAATGGCGACTGTAGTG
>NT_177637.1:39327-39861 GCF_000188095.3 Bombus impatiens
GTCCTTCGGGAGAATGGGGCGAGCCACGAAGGAACGATACGCCGAATCGCCCAAGAGTACAGGCGGCAACCAGGCGACCGGCGCCGACGGCAACAAACAGAACAAGGGCAGCCACCCCCGCGAGATCGACTCCACCACCCATAACGAGAGACAGAGCGAACGCAATGCCGACCATAAGATCGAACGAACAACCACTAAATACTGTGGGGGAGTCATCCCACAACCAAACAAGGTCACAGACAGAGTCACATCCAGAATCTCAAGACAAAAGGGAAAGAGTGAAGCACAAGCAACCGGCGAAGGAAAATCATCAGGAGTTGAATTCAGATTCGGAAGGCGACCTCTCCGAATTATTTCAGTAAAATTTAACGATTCCCCAACGACCCCAACTGCACGAATAGTTTCCCCAGATCTAAAAACTAAGACGAGTTTATTATTAGACTCTGGATCGAAAATCAATATTATCAAAAAACCTGCTTTACCGGACTCAGCCATCATCGACGAAAAGGAATCAATCGAAGTGCGAGGAATTAC
>NT_177638.1:0-689 GCF_000188095.3 Bombus impatiens
ACGATTTTTGCCGTTATCCCAACGTCCCGCTTTTTCTCCGGCCTATAGCGCCTAAGGATATCGCGAATCGCTTCACGATAATGCGGTTCCTGTACGTGTGTTAGGTCTGTTTCGTCCGTCTGTTCTACCACGTTAATTCTAAACACATCCGGCACGTCTTTGTTAGTCTGTTCGTCAAGCCGCAAGAAAGTCCCTTCGCCTCGTTTAACCCGAAACTCTACCTGATCCAGAAAATCAGTGCCTAACAACAGGCCGTGCTTCGTCAATATTCTGTTTGAAACCACGTGTAAAGTGATTGGCAGTTTATACCCATCAACCATCATTACCTTGGTGAATTCACCCCAGGTCTCATTGCCAGCGGAACTAAGACCGTCGAACTTAAGCTTGCATTTACCTAACGGTGGTGACCCTAACCTCGCATACTCGTCTGATCGAGTGAACGTGAGATCACTACCCGTATCCACCAATGCCACAAACCTACAATCATCTATCGCCACTTCCTTTATATACTTCCCCTTTTCGGATCTTGACACTACGCAAGTCTCTTTCGGTCGTGCCGTACACCTCGCTGCAATATGTCCAAATCCGCTGCACTCGAAACACCTAACACCTTCTCCCCTCTCGGGACACTTAACCCTTAGGTGATCCTCACTACCGCAAATGAAGCATCTTCTTTTCTTCATTGCATC
>NT_177639.1:0-463 GCF_000188095.3 Bombus impatiens
AAGTTATTCGGAGTAGACAATTGATATTGACAAACGTATTTATTTCGGTCGATTGGGTTCTATTGATATAAATATGTTATAATTTATTCGATTTTAGCAGATTGAAGGTATTACAATGTCGGTAATGAATATCGTCGGATGCAAATATAGATATATTATATGATGGTGTATAATAAATATATGTCGGAGATGAAAGAACACCGGAGTCTGTAATTGAACAATTGTAGTTATTCAATCCGATTGTAATTGTTCGACAGTTGTGATAGTGAGCTTGGGCTCGAGGCGACAGCTAGTCGCCGAACAGTCAGTCGCCGAACGTAGCCGCGGTTACGGGATGAACGCTTTGTCTAACAAAGGTATGGAGTAATCCTATAGCTCTCCTTAAAATATTCGTGACGACACGCGACAGTAAACATTCCAACGGTTTCTGTCCCGTGTCCTCGCCACACGCAGACCCTATTCT
>NT_177640.1:0-372 GCF_000188095.3 Bombus impatiens
TTTATTGATTACATTCACAATTTGTCCAGTTTGGACATTTGGTAGAACTTTTTGGTTGTTTGATTATCATGTGGGTGGCTACCCCCAGTGGGATACCATCTTCGTGTTTGTTAGGTTGTGTCCTTTATGAGGTCTGCTGGGTGTTTCCTTTTCAGTCTTCTATCCATGTGTTGACCGTTTCCACAGCTAGTCGGTTTGGGTGTGTTCCTATTCTTCCTTTATATTTTCCTGCGTGTCTGTTAATTTCCTCTTTGTCCGTTGGTATTCCCAGGTCCTTCCGTATATCCTCGTTTCCAACTTACCACGGGGTGTTCTATACTATTGCTCTAAGAATTTTAGCTTGTATTGTCTCTATTTTGTTTATATGGCTCA
>NT_177641.1:0-385 GCF_000188095.3 Bombus impatiens
TGTTATTCTGTGTTAACATTTATAATAAAGTTTTATAAAGGAAAATATGTATTTGAGTTACGACTCAGCCTTCTTACTACCACCCAAGTACCAACTTTACGTGACACTATCGCCATTACTCATAGCCTCTTGTAGTGTCCACATTTGTACCGATAAATATTAGCTACATCCGCGACGGTAAAGTAAGTAAAGGTTCATCGAACGCCACAAAATGCCAACCTGACTCCGACAAATAAATTGAAATGTTGTTAAGGAAATTATATGTATGTACACTAATTTTTGTTTGAATCTTCAATAAAAAAAGCACGTATTATTTAAATTTAAACAATTTAGAAAACATTTAATTCAATGTAAAAGATATAACATTTTTTTAATGAGAATGGAA
>NT_177642.1:0-220 GCF_000188095.3 Bombus impatiens
AACGTATTACGTTATATCGTATAACGTTGTAACGTATTGCGTTGTATGCTATAACGACATATGGTATATCGTTATAACGTATTACGTTATATGGTATATCGTTATAACGTATTACGCTATATCGAATATCGTTATAACGAATTACGTTATATGCTATAACGTTGGTATACGTAACGTTATATGGTATAACATTATAACGTATTACGATATATGGTATAAC
>NT_177643.1:0-406 GCF_000188095.3 Bombus impatiens
CTCCATTTCTCACTGCTAATGCAATGCACAACCGTTTAAGCGTCGATTCAAGCAACGTAGCTCGCAAATCACGAAGATTTCGTCGATTCTGGCAAAACTAAGTGTCATTTCCTTCTCGTTGGATATATTTCGACGTTTAAGCGCTTGTTGAACTCCATTTTCCACTGCAAATGTAATGCAGTACCGTTTAAGCGCCGCAACAAGCAAAATAGCTCGCAAATCGCGAATATTTCGTCGATTTTGATGATATCTAGCCGTCATATCCTGCCCGTGGGAGATAACTCGACGTTTAAGCCCTCGTTGAACTCCATTTCTCACTGCTAATGCAATGCACAAACGTTTAAGCCTCGAAACAAGCTAAGTAGCTCGCAAATTACGAAGATTTCGTCGATTCTGGCGAAAACTA
>NT_177644.1:0-8762 GCF_000188095.3 Bombus impatiens
ACACTGAGAATAACAGGTTACAACGTACACTTTATTCCAGCAACTTTATCGACATAGACAAAGTGCGTATAGATATAAGTTAAACAGATGACTGATCTAAAGATGGACAATCAGGCAAGAAGATGTTGACTTATCTAAGGATGACAACTAACGAAGATATGTTGACTGATCTGAGGACGATGAACCAGTGAAGTTCGGTGACGATGCTGTTGTGACAACAGTCATCCAAACCCACGTCATTCCACGCTACCTGACAGTGAACCGTTAGATTCTGACCTTACCCTTGCACATCGCCCAAAACTAAATTTTCCTCATTACATAGGGCACTCAGGATCATCTCCTTGCCCCTCAACTCTGCCCATACTACAAGAAATGTAATGGCAGCAAAAATATATTATTAACAGCTTCATAATAGATTTAATAATAATAGTTCTAATTAAGGGAATTATTTACCTTTGCCCCTTGTATGTTGAGAGGGCTATGAAAAAAGTACATCTCCCTCAAGAGGCTAATTAGAATAATTCCTATGATATACATTGCCACATTAAGAATCAAATACTTTCCAATCAGCTAGAAGTTCGGCTGGGCAGCCAGCTACGCTCCTTAAAGCCCAGAACTGAAAGACGACGCGTCACGAGTTCGAATACTCGGCATATTGTACCTTTAAAAAGGGTTTTAAAATTTCTTCTCTTACTGTGTATATACACGCAGGCAAGTGGCCAAGCCCCACCCTTGCATGTGCTGTGGATGTATTTTCTGGGAGTACTTGGTTGAACGGGCTTCGTGTTAAGCACACAGGGGCCCGACGATCAACTCGTACAACACTGGTCTACTGTCCAGGTTTGGAGGTTTTAGCCGGTAAGAATCCGGCACTACCTTCCGCCCACCTGTGCCAAGGGTGGTAAAGGTGTCTATGAAGATTTCCTCCACGTAAAAAAAAAAAAAATTTTTTTTCTAGTATGAAAGGAGAGACGTTTAACACTCCCGTATACAAGGGTGGAACATACATATAAATGGTAAGACACTGTCGCCTTTCGGCGGCACTTACCAGACCTTTTTAAAATCAATTGTTTTAAAGTTCAATAGTATGGGAACTGTTTGCATCTTGTTCAATACACAGGATTCGGTCGAATAATCTTTACAGACAACCATGCGATAGTTCCATGTGAAAAGATAGTAAGAGAATATAAGATACAAATTTTTCGTCCGTGGTTTAGTTTCCAAGCAAGCGAGTGTGAAAATTTGTCAAGTATACTTGAACGTGGCTAATTATAGACTGGGTATGAACAAACAATCAGCAGGAAGTTACTTTATCTGCGAAAATGGCTTCATTTTTATGAAATTAGAATTTGGATATATTTAATTAAAAATTGTCCTAGTATACACTTTCGATAAACTTCCGAATTTATTTATCTCATAAGCGATGCGTCTTTGACTTTTTTTTCACACGTTGTATAACTTCCTGTTGATTATTTACACCCGTCCAATCCGGAATTAACAATATTCAAGTACATATATTTGACACATTTTCAAATTTGATTTTATCGAAAACGAAGATCCTATATTTTCTTCTTATGTTTTCATAAGGAATGATCTCATCTGCATATCGATGTTATTCAGCCGGATTTACATTTCTACGAGACTGCGAATTTTTATGAAAATTCATATTTTTGTCAATGTAATCAAGAAAATTGAGCTCAAGCAGAGATTTATTTCACCCTCTAGACATCGTAACAACTATTTTATTTCAGATATTTTATTGACAAGATGATTCTACTAAAATAATCGAAAGGGACTAAAACTCGATCCTAACTGAAGTTGACACTAGAACTACCACACCAGTGAAATGGATTGGTTTTACAATTTTATTTTAAAATTCCTACTGCATGTTATATTTTCTTTCCGCAATGATGTAATGACTTTTGCAACGACTTATTACGATGTAATATCGTAAAGTAATTTGAATTAGAGGTCAGTTGAAATTAGAAAAACCGTGTACGTCGTCTTTCTGTGGTTCGTTTACATTTAAGAGCACCTATGTGACTAAAGTCACCTAGTTCTTACAGAGATATGAGAAAAACAACAAAGAACGTTAGAACAGAAGGACGGTTTCTTGTTTTAGGGAGGGACGACCTACAGGTCAGAGTATGCGAGTCGAAAAGTGAGTGTGTGCGAGAGTCAGAGTTGATGGAGACATTGAAGAGTAGAGGGGAGAGAATCGATCGAGTTGTCAGTTGTTAGAGTTGCTACAGAGAGACAGAGACAGAGAGAGAGAGAGAGAGAGAGAGAGAGAGAAACGAGAGTTGCCAAATAATTGTAAAGTTATTTGATATAGATACGAGTATCGCATTTAGTTTCAGTTAAACAGACATCATTTTCTGTCCAATTTAGATTTGTATATTTAATTCACTATTAATAAATTGTAAGTAATCGGGAAAAAATTTATATCTTAATTTCCACGATACTACAATAACTAAAAGAATAATATAATGGATTTTATTTCGTTTTTTATGTAATCAAACTCAAAATAATTTCGTATCGAGGCTACTTATACCAATAGCAGTCAAAATGACCGGTACTTGTCAAAGCATAAAGGATCCTGCAATCTGTTTATCGAACCACAATTAACCAGTTTCCTCGTTTTCTACAACTTGCCACACGTTTTTCAAATTTTTACCGCGTATCATTCAATATGATATCAGATATCAGGAAAATTCCGGATCGGTCGCTAGATCGCTAGATGCTAACACTAGACTAACGCTAGAAATACCACAGCAGTCAAAATGACTGATTCTACAATTTTATAAATGTGTCAACCCTCATTTAGGGATCCCAGATAGATCAATAATACTAAAAATCTAATACATAACATGGAATTGCTTCTGTAAGAAAGTAATAAGTCAATAAATATACAAATATTCTATTATTACCTATTTTTTAAAGACCAGTCATTTTCACTGGTTTTGGTAGAAATAGCTTCGTGTTAACTATCGGTAGTTCTAGTGTTAAGGAACAATTGTAGAGAGAAATTGTGCACTGTTTTATCCATTACTCCATTTTTTTTATAGATTGAGGTGTATGGTGTAATAGGTATTGAAGGTACACTCAAGTATGTTCAACCAATAACGTTTATTAAACTCTATCATTCGATAACAATGAATAACACTTAACGATTAACAACAGTTGACGCTTGACGACGATTAACAACAGCGGCGATTAACGGATCTCTCGAAACTAGCCGAGTTGTTCCTCTTCATCATTGGCGCTTCGCGGTTCGGGGTAGAATGTCCTTTTTGTTCCAGATCGAACGGATTCTTCCCTTCGTTACCCATCGATATCCCCACTAGGTGCATTTATTGGATGTGCCGCAGCGGCTGGCGCGTGTATGCTGTTGCGAGAATTCGGCGGAAGAAATCGATGGCATATTGGGCACGTTGGTGTTGCGCTTTGACGGCGTAACGCTTTGTATGACGAAACCGTTGGAAAGTTCCGTGACACGTGCCGCCGCAATCGTTAATCGTGGTTAATCGTTATTTGTTGTTAATCGTTAAGAGTTTTATTTATTTATTCTTATTCCATATCTTTCGGCTTTGGACGACTTTCGGTTTACATTTCTTATATAATGCCCTTACATCGCTTATATATCTCTTACACTAGCTCTTCTATAATTATATACAACTGCTTATACCTATCTATTGCACCTTACTTGATCTATCTCCATGTACTAACTTATATCTAACGCTTGTAACTAAGTGCTCTTTCCGTCTTTGGCTTTTGCTTCCTTGCTGTGCTCCCTCCCTGTCGTTCCTCCCCTCTTCTGCTACTCTTCTCTCCTCTATTATCGCTTTCACTTCTGCCAGTCCTTCTCCAGTCTCATTTAGTGTTTTTACCATGTTCCTTGCTCCTCCTGTTATCTCACATTCCTCTAATATGTGTTTCAAGTCCTCCTCTCCCTTTTTGCATAATCTGCATCCTCTTTCTCCCTCCTCTTTCCAGCGTTCCCTTGCCCTGGTTTCGTTACTACATCTAAATCTTGCTTCTATACTTCTGTCCTTCCGTTTCATCTTTCCTTCTAGATACTTTGGTAGCCCTTCTTTGGCTATGTTTCTGTAATATCTATTTCTCCCTCTCCTCTGTTTCTCTCTTCCCTCTTTCTTGTATGATTTGATTTGCTGTCATCCTTTCTTGTCCATCTCCTGTCTCCACTTGTGTCCTTCCCTCTCTCGCCTCCTCTAACCTCATCTTTCTTTTCCTTGCTCTTTTCCCTTCTTGGCCCTTTCCCCAATTCCTTTCTCTCTCCTTTATACACTCCTTTACTAATTCCTTCTTCGATTCTAAGGCTTTCTCCTCGTACCTTACTGCTCTTTTCAGTGCCTTTTCTCTTATTTCCTCTATCTTGCACTCCTCTCTCAAAATGTAATTCTGTGTTGTTGTGTCTAAGCCTAGAATCACATCATTTTACAACCTCGAATGTCTTCGATCATGTAACACTTGATATTTGTATTAACGGATATTAATATTACGAATTTATATAGCAAACTGATTGTATTCGTATGAGATTAATTTAAAATGTAGCTTCAGTTCCAATTCCTCGATGTTAGATTATTATAATATTTCCATCTGATACGGTGTCACAGCACTTAAGCACAGTAGAATTTTCAACCTCAAACTATTAGGGGGAGGATTAAGCAATTCATATATTGGGTTGACAACTAAGTGATTGCGGATTTTGTCATGAGAAGGCAATTACAAAATCCGCAATATATAGTGCAAGAGCAATTTGAAGATGACGTTACAAATGTATATGTAAAATATATTTTCTCCATCTAATGATTCCGTTAGAATGCCCGAAAGACTCTTTTTCTATCATATTCTTTCTATCATTATATAATAATATAAACATCATCGTGTGGATTGCACGTTTTAAGTCATCCTTCTTCTAGTCGACGAATTGGAATTGAACACATAAATAATAAAAAAGTTTTTTTAATGATACACGAAACCTGCAATTTTTATACACAATCGTTAACATACGTTCAAATGAAAAGAAAAGTTTCTTTGGAATGATAGCACGTTGGATAAATAATAATCTAAAGAAAGAGTCCATTGCATTAGCATGTTGAAGATTTGGTAGAGTTCACGGTACAGATAGAATGAACTGATCCAAGAAACGTATGATATTGTATGTACGATACGTATGATATTGCTGAAGACAAAATTGTTGCAACGACTATAGATAATACAAGCAATTTTGGTAAAGCCTTCCAATTATTTGGAGTAAACGTAAAATGCATAAATAATTGCGAACGAACGTTTGACACTAGAACTACCGATAGTCAACACGAAGCTATTTCGACCAAAACCACTGAAAATGACTGGTCTTTAAAAAATACATAATAATAGAATATTTTTATATTTATTGATTTATTACTTTCTTACAGAAGGAATTCAATGTTATGTAGTAGACTTTTGGTATTATTGATCCATCTGGAACCGTAATCTCTAAACGAGAGTCGACACGTTTATAAAATTGTAGAACCGGTCATTTTCACTGCTATGGTATTTCCAGTGTCAGCATCTAGCCATCGATCCGGAATTTTTCTAACATCTGATATCGTCATATCGAACGATACGCGGTAAAAATTTGAAAAACGTGTGGCAAGTTGTAGAAAACGAGGAAACTGGTTAATTGGGATTCGATAACTTAATTGGGGTTCGATAAACAGATTGCAGCATCATTTCACGCTTTGACAAGTAGCAGTCATTTTGACTGCTATTGGTATACGTAGCCTTGATACAAAATTATTTTCAGTTTGAATACATAAAAAACAAAATAAAATTCATTATATTATTCTTTTAGCTATCGTTGCGAGAGTCATTACATCATTGCGGAAAAAAAATATAACACGAAGTAGGAATTTTTAAATGACGTTGTAAAACCATTCAATTTGACTGGTGTGATAGTTCTAGTGTTAATGAAACGGATCTTATTGCTGCTCGCATACATTTGAAATTAGTTTAATTTAAATGGAAACAAATTTTCGATGTTTTCAATTACAGAATTTTATAAGAACTGACACAATTAACAACTGCATATAGTAGAGTTATACAGAAATGTCACTATTTGTGGAAAATGACAGCACAGCCAAAAACTGCAGAAACAATTCAGGATATTTTATGCCATACTCTGACCAGACTTGAGCAAACTAGGTAGAACAGTTTGTATAATTCGTCACAAATTGTTGCAATAAATGGAAAAAGTAATAAACTTCGCGAAATTAAACAATTAAGATTGTCAGTAGCTAGGGAATCATTGAAAGTATAGGAAATCTTTTGCTATGCTTTAAATATGTTACAACGTGAAAGTAATACAACTTACGGAATTTTCATACCATTTCTTTCTCTACATGCAAAACTTAAAGCGATAATGAATTTTGAACGGATTTATTCTAAGCCATTTGCAGAAACTCTTTCGATCAATATAAAAGTAAGATTTCACGAATTTTTAAACCCTTTCTACTGGAAAAATTGAAAAAGGTGTAACATCGGCTTTCTCATCTCGGCGATTTAAACAGCGATGGTGATCACTTCGCTTGTCACCTACACGAAGCGAAAGATTAATGCAACCTTTTAAAGAAGCAGCCCAAGTCAATATTCAGAACAACAAAAAGAAGCTTCGTCTGGTGACAGGTTCTTCGATTTTGGAAATAATTCCCATGAAATTACTTTACCTGCATCTAGGACAGAGTTAGAAATTCTATAATATTAGGTTGTCCGGAAAGTGTCTTTCATTCGTAAACGTGTTTTTTACAACAATGCACCTTCGTACAAACGTGAAACTAAGTCTGTGAAATGTCGTGGTGTTTATCTCAATAGAACAAAATGGATCGTACGAAATTCAACAAAATAATATAAAACAAAAAATGTGCGTCTATTTTTTCGTCATAAAACGAAAGAAACCTGTCGGACAACCTAATACATTTGATATGTGAAAAACAGCAAGGTTTATATCTTCCATATCAGAATCCATCGATAAGAAACGTTTTTTTCTTATACGTAATACGCCATTACCAACGTCAGCAACCGTGAAGAGATTATCCTTTCATCATGCAACGATGGAAAAGGAACCGAAGGCGCATAGACTCTCAGATGAAATATTTTTAATGAAAGTCAAATTAAAAGCGTACTGTACTCCCACTCGCACATCAACATCATAATTTATATTCATTTATTATGTAAATATTTTTTCGTTGAATTATTCAACAAATGTGGATTTTCTAAAAATTGTCCAATATCACTATAACTACCATAATACATATCAAATTTCTGAGTCAATCATGCCTACTGAATACATTTGCTTTGATTACTTCAGTTATTCATTAATTATGATTGCTAGATTACTTGGTAATCGTGATCATTAATTATGAACATGATTTTACGTTAGTCATAATCGTTAATCAACCAGATTAACTTTTAGCCCAACTCTGATTTAGAACTATGGAGACGGAACCTAATCCAGAACATAGCCGGAACACGGAACGAACACGGCACGGTTTTATCGACCTTTAGCTACACAGGAAACATATGCAAAATGAGTAAACATATTCGTCATCGATTTTCCATTTCTGTATTTCGAGTAACTCACATTGATCCATATCGACATTTGTCGTAGATCTTGCTCTTCTTCTTCTGTTTTTACAAACAGAGTAAATTGGACATAAAGATAATACATATAATATTTTCGAAACTCGAATATTTCGATATTTCGAAACAAATTTCTAATAAATTCAGTTACTTATTACTGTTATAAAATACTAATAAGATATAAAAATCATTGTTGAGAATTTTGGATCTTAATTGCCAAAATAATGATATAGAAACACTAAATTTACACTTGGAATTTATATTAAAATAGTTATATATTTATTTGATAAAGGATTTCAAAGATATTCATCGATACACACTTGCACGCGTCCCACCTTCTTCCATACCGCAGTTAACTGAAAAGTTTACATTCCTTTGTTTACGAGCCACCGCGCACACATATACTTCCACACACTCATATTCACGTATATGTATAGCTACTACGCGGTCAATCTAGTCTAGCACATAAAATTATACACATCTCTATAATCATAAATATGATTTCTATATGATTTATAAATATGAATATTCCTTTTCGTAAAGTGTAACATATATTGGGTTGGCAACTAAGTGATTGCGGATTTTGCCATTAGGTGGCATTGACAAAATCCGCAATAAATTTCCACTCTAAAGTATAAAACTAAATAATGAAAGATATATGTGTATGAACTGTTCTTATAGAAACGTAATGTTTCAATTACTATAAAATCGATACAAGAAACAATTCTAGGACTGTCTCGGAAATAATAAAGTTTTGTAAATAATTAATCTAGAAACAAAGCGTATAAGAATCAAAATAGAAATCGTTATAGAAACAGAAATTCTTTACAAGAATTACTCAGAATAGAAGTTCATAAATATCGTAAAAAACAAAATCAATATCATAAGTGTCTTCGACCTCCACTTTTTATATTTTACAAAAAAGTTAAACAAACAATTGTATCTTTTTTAACGAATTCGTATAAAAGTTTACAAAACAAGTCAATCTGTGCCAACACTTTCATTGATCACTATAAACGTATGACTAATCGTACTAAAGACATCTATCACGACATAGATATTATTAGATTGGCAACTAAGTGATTGCGGATTTCGTCAATACCACCTAATGGTAAAAT
>NT_177645.1:0-375 GCF_000188095.3 Bombus impatiens
TGCAAATGCAATGCACTACCGTTTAAGCGTCGAAGCACGCAAAATAGATCTCAAATCGCGAAGATTTCTTCGATTTCGATGAAATCTAGCAGTCGTTTCCATCCCGTTGGAGATATTTCGACGTTTATGCGCTCGCTGAGCTCGATTTTACACTGCAAATGCAAAGCACTACCGTTTAAGCGTCGAAAAGGCAAAATAGCTGGCAAATCGCGCAGATTTCGTCGTTTTTGATGAAATCTAGCCGTGATTTCCTTCCCGTTGGAGATATTTCGACGTTTAAGCGCTCGTTGAACTCCATTTTACACTGCAAATGTAATGCACTACCGCTTAAGCTTCGAAACAAGCAAAATAGCTCGCAAATCGCGAAGATTTCGT
>NT_177645.1:2614-3151 GCF_000188095.3 Bombus impatiens
CCCGTTGGAGATATTTCGACGTTTAAGCGCTCGTTGAACTCCATTTTACGCTGCAAATGTAACGCACTACCGTTTAAGGTCCGAAACAAGCATAGTAGCTCGCAAATCGCGAAGATTTTGTCGATTTTGGTGAAATCTAGCCATCATTTCCTACAAGCAAAATAGCTCTCGACGTTTAAGCGCTCGTTGAACTCCATTTTACGCTGCAAATGCAATGCTCTTCAGTTTAATCGTCGAAACAAGCAAAATAGCTCGCAAGACGTGTAGGCGCTGGTTGAACGCCATTTTACACTGCAAATGCAATGCACTACCGTTTAAGCGTCGAAAAGGCAAAATATCTCGCAAATCGCGCAGATTCCGTCGTTTTTGATGAAATCTAGCCGTGATTTCCTTCCCCTTGGATATATTTCGACGTTTCAAAGCTCGTTGAACTCCATTTTTCGCTGCAAATGCAATTTAATACCGTTCAAGAGTCGAAACAAGCAAAATAGCTCTCAAATAGCGAGGATTTCGTAGATTTTGATGAAATCTAGCCGC
>NT_177645.1:3227-3599 GCF_000188095.3 Bombus impatiens
GATATTACAACGTACAAGCGCTCGTTGAACTCCATTTTACGCTGCAAATGTAACGCACTACCGTTTAAGGTCCGAAACAAGCATAGTAGCTCGCAAATCGCGAAGATTTTGTCGATTTTGGTGAAATCTAGCCATCATTTCCTTCCCGTTGGAGATATTTCGACGTTTAAGCGCTCGTTGAACTCCATTTTATGTTGCAAATGCAATGCACTATCGTTTAAGCGTCGAAAAGGCAAAATAGCTCGCAAATCGCGAAGATTTCGTCGATTTTGAAGAAATCTTGCCGTGATTTCCTTCCCGTTGGAGATAATTCGACGTTTAAGTCCTCGTTGAACTCCATTTTGCGCTGCAAATGCAATGCACTACCGTTTA
>NT_177646.1:0-346 GCF_000188095.3 Bombus impatiens
TTGCGAGCTATTTTGCTTGTTTCGACGCTTAAACGATAGTGCATTACATCTGCAGCTTTAAATGGTGTGAAGTGAGCACTAAAACGTCGAAATATCTCCAACGGGAGGGAAATAACGGCTAGATTTCATCAAAATCGATGAAATCATCGCGATGTGCGAGCTGTTTTGCTTGTTTCGACGATTAAGTGGTAGTGCATTGCATTTGCAGTGTAAAATGGAGTTCAACAAGCGATTAAAGGTCGAAATATCTCCAACGGGAAGGAAATGACGGCTAGATTTCATCAAAATCGACGAAATCCTCGAGATATGCGAGATATTTTGCTTGTTTCGTAGCTTACACGGTAGT
>NT_177646.1:353-763 GCF_000188095.3 Bombus impatiens
GGTTCGACGCTTCAACTGTAGTGCATTGCATTTGCAGAGTAAAATGGTGTTCAACAAGTGCTTAAACGTCGAAATATATCCAACGGGAAGAAAATGACGGTTAGATTTCATCAAAATGGACGGAATCTTCGCGACTTGCGAGCTATTTTGCTTGTTTCGACTCTTAAACGATACTGCATTACATCTGCAGTTTTAAATGGTGTGAAATGAGCGCTGAAACGTCGAAATATCTCCAACGGGAGGGAAATAACGGATAGATTTCATCAAAATCGACGAATTCGTCGCGATTTGTGAGTCATTTTGCTTGTTTCGAAGCCTAAACGGTAGTGCATTACATTTCCAGTGCAAAATGGAGTGAAATGAGCGCTTAAAGGTCGAAATATCTCCAACGGGAGGGAAATGACGGCTAG
>NT_177646.1:791-1068 GCF_000188095.3 Bombus impatiens
GGAAATGACGGCTAGCTTTCGTCAAAAGCGACGAAATCATCGCGATGTGCGAGCTGTTTTGCTTTTTGCGATGATCAAATGGTAGTGCTTTACATTTGCAGTGTAAAATTGTGTTCAGCGAGTGCCTAAAGGTCGAAATATCTCCAAAGGGAAGGAAATGGCGGCTAGATTACATCAAAATGGACGAAATCTTCGCGACTTACGAGCTATTTTGCTTGTATCCACGCTTAAACGATAGTGCATTACATCTGCAGTTTTAAATGGTGTGAAATGAGCG
>NT_177647.1:0-1013 GCF_000188095.3 Bombus impatiens
CGTTGTGAT
Source organism: Bombus impatiens (assembly GCF_000188095.3). Taxonomy (NCBI): domain Eukaryota; kingdom Metazoa; phylum Arthropoda; class Insecta; order Hymenoptera; family Apidae; genus Bombus; species Bombus impatiens. The sequence goes on from NT_177647.1 coordinate 10, forward strand.
TTTGTGTCGCGGCGGTACGTGTACTGCTGACAACTGCAATTGGTTGTTGTTAGTCTGTACGGTAACGGTGGGTGCTTGTATATGTTCCTTACTGACCTGGCTGCGTAGGTGATGTTTAATGTCGTTTTTTTTTACTACTGCCGTCCCTCCGTGTGCTTTCCCTGAGGGATTGGTGTCGTATATGGTGTAGTGCGGTATTTTTATATAGCTTTTTATTGTGAGGTGTGTTTTTGAAACGAGTAGTATATCGATGTTATTGCTATACAGGAATGTTTTAGCTTCTAGGGCCCTTTGTTGTAGACCGTTAGAGTTCCAGGCTGCTATTTTAAGCGTGTCTATTTTTATTTCTTGCTCATCATGTTAGTAAGTAATTGTATTTGACTGTTATTTGTTGTGTTTACTGTCTGAGGAGTTCGTTTTGTTCGCTTATTATTTTTGTAAGTATTTCGGTGTTTTTTATGGAATGTTTTATTAACTGTTTGATTTCTGTAGCGTCCTTGCTGGGGTTGTTCTGTTCTTGATTGTCTAAGGGTGTCGACCGGTTGACTACTTGCGCGTAGCTTCGGTTTCTAACGGTGTTGGTGTTAGTGTGGTTATTGTTCATTACATGATGTGTATTTGGTGTTGACATAGATTCTGTGTTGTCCTGTTGCGTGCGGAAATTGTTGTGTGTCCTGTTTCGAATCGGCGGCAAAAATTTGCTTTGTAGTTTTTTCCGACTACGCAGCCTTTGTAGCTGTCTGGGTGATTTCCACCGCAATTGTGACATTTTACGTCATTTATTTTTCCCGTGTGTGGGCAGTTCACTGTTAGGCGCTTTCCTGCGCATTTTACACACGCCGGGTTTCTGTTGCAGTAGTACTTTGTGTGTCCATATTGTTGACACCGCATGCATTGTGGTATGTCTTTTTTATGTCTGGGTGGCTCGACTATGATTATTGTGTTTGAAATTTTTTAAATTTCAAATATTTCTTTGTTGTTACTTTTCGGTTCTAGCTCTATTA
>NT_177648.1:0-527 GCF_000188095.3 Bombus impatiens
CTTTTCGTCAAAATCGACGAAATCATCGCGATTTGCGAGCTATTCTGCTTGTTTTGACGATTGAACGGTAGTGCTTTACATTTGCAGTGTAAAATGGAGTGAAAAGAGCGCATTAACGTCGAAATATCTCCAACGGGAAGGAAATTACGGCTACTTTTCGACAAAATCGACGCAATCATCGCGTTTTGATAGCTATTTTGCGAGATTGGACTACTAAACGGTAGTGCATTACATTTGCAGTGTAAAATGGAGTGAAAAGAGCGCTTTAACGTCGAAATATCTCCAACGGGAAGGAAATTGCGGCTACTTTTCTTCAAAATCGACGAAAGCATCGTGATTTGCGAGCTATTTTGCTTGCTTCGACGCTTAAGCGGTAGTGCTCTACATTTGCAGTGTAAAATGCAGTAAAAAGAGCGCTTTAACGTCGAAATATCTCCAACGGGAACGAAATTACGGCTACTTTTCGTCAAAATCGACGAAATCATCCCGATTTGCGAGCTATTTTTCTTGTTTCGACGCTTAAGCGG
>NT_177648.1:664-978 GCF_000188095.3 Bombus impatiens
CATGATTTGGGAGCTATTTTGCTTGTTTCGACGATTAAACGGTAGCGCTTTACATTTGCGGTGTAAAATGGTGTTAAATGAGCGCTTTAACGCCGAAGTGTCACCTACGGGAAGAAAATTACAGCTACTTTTCGTCAAAGTCGACGAAATCATCGCGATTAGCGAGCTATTTTGCTTGTTTCGACGATTGAACGGTAGTGCATTACATTTGCAGTGTAAAATTGAGCGAAATGAGCGCTTTAACGTCGAAATTTCTCCAACGGGAAGGGAATGACGGCTACTTTTCGTCAAAATCGACGAAATCATCGCGATTT
>NT_177648.1:1047-2109 GCF_000188095.3 Bombus impatiens
AGCTATTTTGCTTGTTTCGACGATTACACGGTAATGCTTTACATTTGCAGTGTAAAATGGAGTGAAAAGAGCGCTTTAACGTCGAAATATCTCCAACGGGAAGGAAATTACGGCTACTATTCGACAAAATCGACGAAATCATCGCGTTTTGAAAGCTATTTTGCGAGATTGGACTACTAAACGGTAGTGCATTACATTTGCAGTGTAAAATGGAGTGAAATGAGCGCTTTAACGCCGAAATTTCTCCAACGGGAAGGAAATTACGGCTATTCTTCGTCAATATCGACGAAATCATCGTGATTTCCGAGCTATTTTGCTTGTTTCCACGCTTAAGCGGTAGTGCTTTACATTTGCAGTGTAAAATGGAGTAAAAAGAGCGCTTTAACGTCGAAATATCTCCAACGGGAACGAAATTACGGCTAGATTTCATCAAAATCTACGAAATTTTCGCGATTTGAGAGCTATTTTGATTGTTTCAACGCTTAAACGGTGGTGCATTACATTTGCAGTGTAAAATGGAGTCCAACGAGCTCTTAAACGTCGAAATATCGAAATGAGCGCTTTAACGCCGAAATGTCACCAACGGGAAGGAAATTACAGCTACTTTTCGTCAAAGTCGACGAAATCATCGCGATTTGCGAGCTATTTTGCTTGTTTCGGCGATTGAGCGGTAGAGGTTTAAATTTGCAGCGTAAAATGGAATTCAAAGTGCGCTTAAACGTCGAAATATCTCCAACGGGAAGGAAATGGCGGCTACTTTTCGACAAAATCGACGAAATAATCGCGTTTTGAAAGCTATTTTGCGTGATTGGACTACTAGACGGTAGTGCATTACATTTGCAGTGTAAAATGGAGTGAAGTGAGCGCAGAAACGTCGAAATATCTCCAACGGGAATGAAATTACGCCTACTTTTCGTCAGAATCGACGAAATCATTGCGATTTCCGAGTTATTTTGCTTGTTTCGACGATTGAACCGTAGTGCTGTACATTTGCAGTGTAAAATGGAGTGAAATGACATAAACAATGTCGCGAGAGCCGAGGCACCGTCGGGCCCATCAAAG
>NT_177649.1:0-1746 GCF_000188095.3 Bombus impatiens
TTGCGGATGGAAGGAAGATGTACGTTTTTGTACAATAAACTCTGAAATGTATTCAACGGCGTCTAATACATACGGATGAAGGACAGGAAATAAAAATAGAAAGATTAGATACTTAGGTACAGTAATATGTATATAGATAACTATAAGGTGTGACTATAATGATAATTACGATTATAGCGATTATAACGCTGCCGCTAACGGTCTTTTCTGTACATGTATATCAACAACTATATAATATATATGGTTCGATGCGTCATTCAACTATATAATATATAAAATCAATAACTATATATATATATATATGTCGGAGAAGGAAAGATAGCGGGATTTCCCGTCCGGAATGTTGGGACAACCCCCAATACACTAGTCCAGACTTTTACTATAGCCGCCCTTAAGTAATAAAAATAAGAAATAGTCTTAATGTTCCGATCTGACTTTATGACGATGGGTTTGGGCTCGAAGTGACATGGTAGATCACCGGACGTAGCCACGGTCACGAGAGGGACATGTACCTGACAGAGGTATGAAATGATTATATGGCTCTCCTTAAAACAAAGATTAACCCGAGAAGCGAGGACAGGAGTATATAAGGGCAACCTCTTTTGGATTGACGGAGTCAGAGTGAGAGTTAGAGTTAGTCAGTTAGTTAGTGAGTCGTTGGACGACTGAGTTATCGGGAAGTTACCCGAATCGAGTAGCACGTTGATACGAGTCCTCCCGTGGACCGTGGATTCGTTGTCGAACCTGAATTCGCTGTCACCATCATCCCGACCAGCCTATTATCATTACTCGTAGCCTCTGGTAGTGTCCATATACGTACTGATAGAGATTGGCAACATTCCCGACGGTAAAGTAAGTAAAGGTTCGTCGAACGCCCAAGTGCCAACCTGCCTCCGACTCCGACTCGCACTTGAAGCAAACCACCTGGGAGGACGGGGCTGTTTGTCTTCCTTCCAGGCGTTGTGTACCTCTTCTTTGCTGCTCCCTACGCTGCCTAGTGCGGCACTCCTCTACTTTGTGTCCGCGGTGACCGCAGTAGCGACACCTCACGTGGTGGGCCGATGGCTTGTGTCGTTTTGCTGCCGGTTCCGCCGATGGGCCGTCCGACGGAGGTACTGGCCTCTTCTGCACGTGAGAGAAAGCTCGCATCTCCTTGAGGAATTGATCTCGGGTTCGGATATCCTCCGTGAGTGCTAACTTTTCGAAACGCTGATCGTGCCGGGTTAGCTGTAGGAGGACGGCGGCGTTAATCATTTCGGCGCCGGTTATGTTTTCCCATCTCGCCGACAGGAGGGAGTGGAGACGACTCCCGAACGCCCCAAGGGATTCTCCAGCGGTGGTGCGTTGAACATCCTCATTAGTGCTACGGTCGCCGTCTCCATGGCCCCATAACGCGCAAGGAATTGTTCCTTAAAATCTTCCCAAGTCAGGCCGGGGACCTTAACTTGCGTGAGCCATCGGGCCGCGGCACCCTCCAGAGCACGGCTTAAAGGCGGACGGCCGGCGCCCTCGGTGTCGGGGTCGAAACGTGGTAGCGCTATACTCGTCGTCCCCGTACTCGGCCTTTGTATTAATGTCCGAATTAGCTCTTCCATGGCATCGATCCGCCCTTGCATCTCTTGAAACCGTCCTGATCCCACTTCTGATGTCGGAGTATCATCGGGTGTAAGGTTGGAAGCGGCTGTAAGGTTGGGAACGGCCGGCGTATCTCCTCGGCGCTTAGCCATGGATGCGGTACGACGCGGG
>NT_177649.1:1775-19917 GCF_000188095.3 Bombus impatiens
GGGGGGGGGGGGGCGATTTGGCGTTACCCGCGGCAATTAAGTACTCCCGACGTGGATGACGATGGTTCCAGAGTTGGTGACGAATCCACGGCGCACGGGATGGCAAGTATCCGGGGACTGATCGGGTCGGGTAACTTCTCGATAACTCGGTCCGCACTGCACACAGCGACTCACTCACTAAAAAAGACTCCCTCGGCCTAATGAGACCGTCCTTATATTTTCCTGTCACCACTCCTGGGGTCAATCCTTGTTTTTAAGGAGAGCCATATGGTCATTCCGTACCTCTGTCAGGTACGCGTCCCTCCCGTGCCCGTGGCTACGTCCGGTGACCCGTTAGGTCACCCTAAACCCGAACCCGTCGTCATAAAGCCCGATTGGAACCTTCAAAGTTATTTTCTTATTTTTGATTGCTTCAACATATAAATCTTGTTTATGGTATTGGGGGTTTTCCCAGCGTTCCCGACGGCGATCCCGCTGTCCTCCCATCTCCGACATATATTATATATATGTAATTTACAACAGACATGTGGAATAAAAATGTTAAATAAAATTCGTTAATAGGTTACTATGTATTAATATTTGTGAAGTGGAACTCAAAGGAAGGACTTTAGAGCATACTTATCGCTTTGTACAAATCGTATATTCTGAGATATAAGAAAACAAATCTTATGGCTATATATTGAAAATTGATGAACTTACGTATAGTATATATATGTCGGAGATGAAAGGAAAACTGGAGCCTTCCCTTTGCAATTTTGAGGCAGCCTTCTAATGCTTTAGCCTAGATTTTATCATAACTGTAATTAAGCGATTGTCATTTGTAATTGTTTGATATTTGTGAAAGCGAAAGTGGGTTCGAGGTAACAACTGGTCGCCGAACGTATTATATATATGTAATTTACAGCAGACATGTGAAATAAAAATGTTAAATAAAATTCGTTAATAGGTTACTATGTATTAATATTTGTGAAGTGGAACTCAAAGGAAGGACTTTAGAGCATACTTATCGCTTTGTACAAATCGTATATTCTGAGATATAAGAAAACAAATCTTATGGCTATATATTGAAAATTGATGAACTTACGTATAGTATATATATATACATACAGATAGGAGCAGTTTGGTACTTGCTATATTAATTTTATCAACTTATAAGCTGAGAATGAGCGTTCATCGTCACAAGACGTAATCGAGACATATTTAAATTTGCTGCAGTAGCATACTTTAACCTCATCCAATTCTTCAACTGACTGACCTCGAAAAATTTCATTAACTTTCTAGATTATTTAGAATCTGGTATGTCTTGCTAAAACTGCACTCCACTTTGATACAATTTTGGCTGCGCAAGTTCCAGGAATGCTCCTAAAATATTTATCAGTGTCAGTCGTTACTTTCACCGATTCAGTGAAAGACATTCCAATTGTTTCTAGTTCCTATACATTATCCGAGAAAATCCCAAAGTGGGTTTTGATAAACATTGGATTTTGAATTAGCAATTCATTCTGAAGAAGATCTTGTGTTGTTTCAATTACTAGCACATCATTCGCGTCGAAAAATTTAACAACATTTTTAATATTTTCCAAATACCAGTGTGGTATAAAAAATAGCTGTCTCGAGCCAAGTATCTCAGCTCGTTAAAATTGGTTCAGGTGGTAATAGAATGTTCTACGATACATTCTACGATAACATTCGATCCAAAGTGGTGCTATTATAAATACTTTATTAATAGAATGTACTACATTATTTACTAATGGGAAATGTAAACGTACTTCTTCTACACCTCTATATAATTCATCAATTATACACGTTAGATGCACCATGTTTGGATAAAATATCTCAAGCGTTTTCCAGACCATAGTATTCGTATTGCCTAATTTACGCAGTTGCGTAACTTGTTTGTTTTAATTTCTTAAAAGAAGATATATGGGAAACTGATATTTGATTCTCAAACATTTTTCCAATCATTAATTTGGCTATGTCTCGATCTACTTTATCTGTTGTCTCATCAACAAAAATCCACACATTGTTTTCAGCAATATCTTCTCTAATATTGTAAGTCGTCAATTTACAACAATCACCAAGGTAATTTTTACGTAACGTCGAATCATTTGGAATAGTTTGTTATACTTAGCCAAAAAAATGTTGTCATATCTCGTTATCAGGGTTTCACTAAAATATATTAGTAACTATACATGTGCATATAAAGTTTCTTTTCGTAAATGTACAGATTTCCAATTTCGATGAATTTCCCACATAATTTCCCGCGGTAACGGACACCATTCTCAACTGTTTCCTACACATGTTACTGGCGATCGGCCTTAATTTTCGACATACATATTTGCAAAAAACTGTCGGTGCTACTGTAGTGAATTCTGCTTATAGTTGTGCGTCTGTGGTAGAGTATGTATCAGTAATGGTTTCGGGCCGCCGGCCGCTTATCTCCTCTATATAAATGAGGGTCAAGCGAGCCCGTTAAAGACTCCGTGCACAACGAGCATATGCGAGGTCGTAAGAAACGTCTGTTACAACTTATAATTCAGTTAAAGGTAGATATCATTAACGTATTGAATTTGGATTTGAACTGGTTTTTTAAACTCGGCCGAAGCGGCCTGCAATGTTTCCGTAAAATAATAACAAATTATATTGTTGTCTGTTACCTAAATCTATGGCCATATTTTTTAAAAAATTAAGCCAAAACCGATACATTGATAATGTTCACTTTTAAGCGAGTTATAACAAACATTTCTTGCAGCCTCGTATGCGCACGTTGTGCATGGGTCCCTTAAACACTCTCGACCCTCGTTTATAAACAGAAGATAAGCGTTCGGCGGCCAGCAACCAATATTGATGTCTACGTTGCCACACATGCGCCAACTATGGACAGAATTCACTGTGTTGATACCAACAGTTTTTTGCGAAGATGTATCTCGAAAACTAAGGTCTCACATCACCAACATGTATAGGAAAACGTTGCTCACAATGACGCCCCTCACCACACATTAAAAAATCATAAAAATCGTTTTTCGACCGTTAGTATCTTGCAATTGTGAAAATTCTTACATATTATGTTATGCCTGAACTTTGCTTTTACGTCCACGAGAATACATATTTCACTGTTGTATCAACTACGACTTCTTCTCACAACGAATTTTGTTATATTTTCACACTGAACAATATTTCCGCAACTCGTGAAACATTGTTCTGTTATTGAGACGATCTAATTTTACTACGTCTCCTGTTCTTTACTTTAAACATTTCGTACATTTCATTTCAGTGGTATTATATCTTACTGGCGACAGCAAATCGCGATATTTGATTTAATTGGATCTACAGGGTGGTCTAAAAATTAGTCCCTGCGATTTTTTAGGCACTTGCAATAGTCGGAATAGTTCAATAGCTTCCCATCAACTACAAATGCAATGTTAAGAACTTAAACAAATTTTACTTCGATGAGAAATCAAAATCACAAAATTTAAGTAGGTTAATACAATTTTGCATACGGCATTCAATGAATTTATAAATTCTTTGCAAAAAACTATTGGGTTGAAAAATGATTAGTTTAAAAGATATTTTAACTGCAATGTTGTGTAACTTATTGTATAAAAGTTTCCTGTTCTTATGTTTTCCTTGTCTTCCATGAGGTAAATTTCATAACATTAAAGCTAAAACATTTGTTAAAATAATGGTTTTCGGATCTAACTACCATAATATCTTTTTGTAGAAAATTAAAGGTGCATTGAATGGAGTTTAAAAGATGCATTGTTTCATCTAAAAAAAAAAAAAACGATAGAGGTGACCTTGATTCTTCATCAAAGGGAAGCTTTTTTTGAAATTGATAATATTATAATTTATAGTAGACAGAAGGCTGATAAACTTTTATTCGAAACATATTTTTGTCCGGCTATCGGAAGTGTCTAAAAAATCATGGGTACACTGACTTTTAGATTATCCGATATATTTAGCTTCTACAAATTGATTATAGCGTGTATTATAACTTATATATTATATATTATATGTATGGTATACACAAGTGTATGGATTAGGAATGATTCGTTGAAAGAATAACACGCACATACACAGAAAAAGAGGCAGAGTATACGTATGTAAGTACGTATATGTTTATGTTGTTATCCTTTTAATGAGTCATTATTAGTCAATACATTTGTGTATAATATCACTTAATTAGGCAACTTGGAAAGATGATACACGAATTGAAAAACTTTAACATCAGTTTTGCGAACTTCTCATAAATATAAAAAGTTATCATAAATGTATATGATGCATGTAATATATTTCTACATATAGTTTTATAATAAAATATGAGGCAAACGTTGGCAAAAGTGGGCCCAAATCTAACGATCTTAACCCTGGCATATGTTGTCAAGCACATTTCCCCAAGTAATGTTCGGATGTGTATGGTAAAGAAACACAACAAGTGTTGCGCGCTTGCTTCGATCGCTCGTAAAAATCTAGTCCAGTCCAACAACAAATCCACACATAGGCAAAGCGGGCGAGCGAGGATTTTTTAAGAAAGATGTTTCTTGACCGAAAGTAGGGCCACTTCTCTCGTATGTGAAATTAGTATTGGGTTGGACTAGATTTTTACGAGCAAACGGAGCTCGCGAAGCAAATGGGGCAATGCGTGCGATGTTTCTTTAAAATAACAACTGGGAGATAAATGCGACTATCGCGTCGGCTACGTTCGTGTTCGCTGATACATACTGGAAATTTATGTATAGGCAGACTGCAATGTACTTAATAGTACATATTTCTATATTTTTGTAAACAGCTGAGGAATATCGAGCGACGACTAAACCCTTCTGAAGGTAGCATATATCAAGGTCAAGATCATTGGGTCTGGCTCTCCTCTTGTCGATATTTACTAATCGTTTGAGTTCCAAGCGACGCGATTGCATTGTTTAGATCTTGTGTCGAGAAGTCCCAGTACATTTGAACGTTACGGACGACTGACGGTATTTTGTATTTCATTGTTATCTTCTCAATAATTTTTGTTGAACAACACTTGAAATATTTATAAACTAATAGTACGCATATATGATAATGTAGATGTATTTCATAAAAATAACAAATATGACGAGCGCTTTTGTTTTTTCAAAGACCCCTAGGACTCACACGAGTAAATACGCTAATCATATGCAAAATATGCAACATAAAAAATACATTTCTGTAATAGTCTAGCGACAAAACAAATTTTACGTACTTATATCCTATTGAAATATGCATTTGCATAAACATCCGCATAAACGTTACAACCAGTCTTTCCCAGAAATTATAAAACTCAACTTATCATATCAGCTGTATTGCTAATCAACTATTATAATACTTGAAACAACTCTAAACAACCAATTAAAAAGAGTGACTATCTTCGCTATCACAAATTTTATATTCTACGATATTGATCTCGCACAACATGACGTTTGAATACTATGTATAAATGTATTCATAGCTCGTGAATTCATTGAAAAATAATGCATCCGCTGATCTCGATACGGACACATGTTTTCCTTCGCTACTTGTACATTATTCTAATCGTTGAGTATAGAGCAAACAACGATATCTATTTATAATGAAACCTATATGTATCAACAAATGCAAAAATTAATCGTTTTTCGATGCATTAATCATCCTAATAACGATATAAGATAGACGAATTTTCTATTTGTTGAAAATGATTTATTATAAATATTTATATTGTACATTATGCATAGATATATATATATATATATATATATATATATATATATTTCCCATTTCAAATTTGTTGACTAATTAAATATCTATTACTCACTGACATAGTAAGTTATAAATATTAATACACATTCTTTTATAAAAATTAAGATTCGACCTGTTTTCCGTAAATAACCATTGAATAAAAATTCTCTTTTATATATAACCGATAATTAATAATAAGAATATTATAAACATTTCAACTTTTCCTGATATGAAATTCAACAGAAGTATTCGGGGAAATAAAAATTAGGGCAAACTTACCAATTTTAATTACCTTGAAATATGTTGTCAATACCGGAAATTTGTTGACTAATTAAATATCTATTACTCACTGACATAGTAAGTTATAAATATTAATACACATTCTTTTATAAAAATTAAGATTCGACCTGTTTTCCGTAAATAACCATTGAATAAAAATTCTCTTTTATATATAACCGATAATTAATAATAAGAATATTATAAACATTTCAACTTTTCCTGATATGAAATTCAACAGAAGTATTCGGGGAAATAAAAATTAGGGCAAACTTACCAATTTTAATTACCTTGAAATATGTTGTCAATACCGAACAATTTTTCCCTGTACATGTAACTGCCGCTAGGCTTTAATTTTCAGGTTATAAAGCAAGTTATATTTAATATTATATGTATTATTTAACAATTCATTTTATAAATTTTTATTCTCCAAATAATTTTTCAATGACAAGGAGTATATTTATTACATGTCTGACCAAATGTAGATTAGAATAAAGTTCAATATTCCATATATCAATCGATTCATCGAAAATTGTTTCATGTTGCCGGCCGTCTAATAGTGTTCGGCTACTATTCTAGGCCAATCTACATATATAGCATTGATTTTTGTTTTCTATTTAGACAATATTAAGAAATTATCTCTCTCGTAATCTAAGTTTAGATAGAATGTAATCCTAACCCGACTTTAATTGACGCTTTGTATGAATATTTTGGAAAAGAAAGCCGAGCGATGCGGCGGTTATGTGGATAAAGAAAAGGTTCTTCAGAATGTTGACCTTGACAACATATTTTTAAGGTCATTGGAATAGGTGAAATCGACCCTAGTCTCGATAATTATCAATTGAACTGCTTAGAATTCTTAAATAATTAAAACATTCCACTGATTTTTCATTTTACATATAACTCATTAAATAACAAAAATGTTAAAATGTAACGTTAAGATTGCTTTGTCTAGAATTTTGAAATAATTTAATTGGTTTTCCATTTTTATCGGCAAAATGAAATTTTCGTACTTTTCTATTATCTCTTCTGTAAATATGATTCCATTTTTTAATGTACTTGTACTTATTCGAAATAAACTGATGATGAAATTTAAAAATTACTCACATGATATAGATAATTAGTCTAATTGGCTTTACAACAAATATTATATCACTAATGTTTTCGCTTATTATTAGTATTTTCAATACATTTATTCTCTTTATTTTGTTAGTCTTATTGCTCACATAAGCAACTCCAAATTAGGTGATACCACTGTATACCACTGTATAATGGTGGTGTCAATACCACTGTACGCTTTTAAAAATAGCACAACAAATAGTCAAATACATAATCCCACTTCAACGTGATCTTGTTAAATTCGATTTGATAGACATTCCTTTTTTTTTGCCTAGCAAGAATGACATCCAATTATTATCTTAGAAAAAAATAGATAATAGATTGTTCAAATATTATTTATTAATAAATCCAATATATCTCGTCTTTAATGTGTTAAACTCATACAATTACACGCTACAACTTTTATGGAATAACTTGATAACATAATTTTTGTTACTAGTAAAAATAAAGGAAAAGTAAATCAAACACAGAAATTACGAAAACTAACTTTCGCTACTCAAACTATTTCAAACAAACCTAAGAAACTATTTTACAAGGAAATAATTTTCTCTGATATATTAGCATTAATCTATGACTCTTTCCCTAGATGTAAATATTATTATCACTTTTTAACTGAAAAAGAACAAATGAAGCAACATTTGAAGTATTTTTATACTGATATTGAGAAATTTCAGAAGTTTCTCGAAAAACGGAATAAACGCTTCCAAGAACTTATTTTTTAGTATTATCTTATTACAGAGCAATATTCAATCATGTCAAACAAGTGCAAGAAATTACTTTACAAAGCAATCAACGAAAACATTCTTCTGACACGTGAATCTATGACTCTTTCCCTGCATAAAGTCAACAGGAGTGACTAACGTAACTAATAATAATGTGACTATTACATTTAGATGAGGTCAGTTGTCGTTTAAGAATGAGTCGTGCCAATTATGCTATCCGCTTCTCTCTACTTAGTCACATTAGAACATTTCAAGCTTCGTTTAATGCTGCAGCAGTAAGTTGCAGATACAAACATTATATGTACGCCCTTGACATTGCCAGCAGCTACAACCGTGACACGTTAATGCGACTAGCTGTCAGGACAGATCGCGCTCACCTTTTGCGTTGTTGCGTAACCCTACACGATGGACGGAGCTAATTGCACAAGGACCTCGAGGCGCTCTTATACCGCGCGTGTCTGCGCACCGCGTTACGTCATAAAGTGCACACGGTTATTTCACAACGTTTCTGTAACCTTGAAACGCGATGCCAATGCCGACTGTTAGCCGTTAACAACGTATTCCGCCGCAAGAGTTCCGTAACAGGTATTAACAACGATTAGCATGAATAATAGTCGAAGCTGTTCTCCGATATTTACAAAATTTCTAGAAGCTATTACATTTAGATCACGTAACAGTATTAAATGATTAGTAATTTGTAAAGTAATTTTGATAATTATTTACAAAATGCTTAAAATATGTTATCAACATCGTCATTCTGAACAATTTTACCCAATACATGTCTTTAAGCAATTACATTTAGATACCGTAGCAGAATCAAATGGCTAGTAACTCGTAAAATAATTTTGATAGTTATTTACAAAATGCTTAAAATATGTTATCAACATCGTCATTCCGAAAAACTTTACGCAATACATGTTACAGTTACTCGGCTCTAATTTCCAACCTATATTCAAAAATATCTTTATCTCTATGTACTTTTAATACTATTTTTTTTTTTAATTTCCACTTAAATTATGGCTAATTAGTAAGAAATCAGTATATTAGACTTTTTAATTGTTAAATTTATTGATCCATATTATAATTAATATTATGTAACTAGAAATATTTCTACCAGTATACCGAAAAATCCAGTTGTTTGATTATCAAAACTATATTACCGCCGAAATAAAACTTCTGCGATATAACAAACATAATGTTGTTTACGAGTACCGTACATCTTGTCTGTCTGTTCGTCACGTACATATGTATTAATAATAAGAATCAATAGATATTTATACATGTATACATATACACATATATGTTCACCATGCGCAACCTATTGATAGTCTTAATTTTGAACTATACATAAAAGTATTTATGATACATTTACAAAATGGAATGAAATAAAAATTAAGTCACGCTAGCGTTACTGACCAGCGTGGCCCGAATATTACTCTACCATCCAACTACGTCTATAACCCATTGATTTTTCTTTTCTTATTTATATTAAAGATAATTAACACCAATGAATTAAGTTTAGGATGAGCTATATAAAGATGTGGTCGTCGCGAGGCGGTCACCAGAGTGAAACGTAATAGAAATTAAATTTAATTGAAGCTTTTGTGAATATCTCGGAACATAGGACCGACCGATGGTAACATGTATAGGGAGAACTTTTCCAAAATGGTGACCTTAACAACATATTCCAAGGTTATCGAAATCGATAAGGAGTACTTTTCTTGTAAATATTAGGTTGTCCGAAAAGTTTCTTTCGTTTCATGAGGTGATAATAGATGAACAACAATTTCTGTTTTATATTATTTTATTGAATTAAGGTATGAATTAAGGTAACTCGCATAATTTCGGTTGATGCAGAAACAAGCGTCAAGCATCGAAAGATGTAAGAATCTTTAGATTTATTACAATTACAAGTAAAAAGTCGTGAAAAACTGCGATTCTCATCATAGTGTCACGTAAAATAACAAAATAAAAAAGGAATTTCGGGTGAAAAATAAAAAAAGAAAACTTTATTTTTTTCTAACATCAATACACTTTACAATCTACTTGCGAACTCTAGGCGTGACTTTCTAAGACCGACTCCTATGATTTTACTTTCGATCGGATCCGATTACTTTCTTTTGTCATCCCTCAACATCCCCACCGTCCATGCATTTGCTAGGCGTCCGCGATCGTTGCCACGTGCTCTTTCTTCTAGAACCTTCGGTGGAAGGACCGTTGGGATGTTGATGGTTCATTAGGCACTTCGGCGATATACATTGTTGCCGAGTGCCGCCACACCTTTATCTCTATCGTCAGTCCATCGGATTTGAAGTATGCCGGTAGTGTATGCCGGTCGTGACAATAGCAACGTTAACCGATTACGATGAAATTTTCAGCATGTATGTAACTGACATAAATCTGCAAAACATGTTATTTAAATTTTTATTAAAGATCGATGGTAACATATGTAGGGAAAAGTTGTTCAGAGTGTTGACCCTGATGACATATTTCAAGGTCGTTGAAATCAGCAAGATCGTTCGCTTTGTACTATACTACAATCAATTTATTTGCAATGAATGGATTGTACAGATGTTGATTAAACAGGAAACGATGGTTGTTTAACGTGAACTAATCGCAATAATTAAGACAATTAGATAGTTAATTTGCAACTCTAGTCACCACGGATCCGTAAATATTATTTTGTATTGTATATAACATTTATAATTATTATTTTTATTGTGTTTAAAGAAATGACTTTTTACGTGTTTCCCATATCAAATTTTTCACTTTCCTCGATGAAACAAATTTTTCGTTCTATGCTGTTTGCTTTCGAATATAATAGTGTAAAAGTGATATTAAGGCTATATCTTGTCCGCAGTCTTTTGCAACTTTGATTCACTTTCCTCTAAAGACTGAAAACTGTGGCTTGATACATTCTGGCTCTGAGGTCCAGATATATGGGGTGCAATTCTGATTAACATTAAAGTATCAACACATCTTCGATGATCAGAATTAAATTAAATTAGAATATAAGAAGATGAAAGCTCAACGAATTTAATATTTTTCTGTGATCGAATATTTTAACTCGACTTTTCAGGGCAGGTTTTAAGGTACTATGAAAAACAATAGAGGAATCTTCGAATGATTAGTAATATTACTATTTCCTAGTATAATATTAATCTTCGTTACATTTACCTTCAGAATTTCCTCAGCTATATATTTTCATACATTTCTAAATTAATAGCCAATGATCAGAACAATTATACAATTAATCAACACGATATTGCAATTTGAAATATAAAAAATAGATAGAAATTCTCGCATTACGAGGTTTAAATCGTCTTATATATATAGAATAGGTTTGCATATTAGCTACACCACATGCTCTATGTAATCTCTTACAACTTTGCTCTTCGGATACCTGGTAATCTCTATTTAACAGACACGCCTCGACATCGTATGTCCTCGTGCAAGATAGCGCGGCTACACAAAGCGAATGCAAAGTATTAAAATGTTCTTTGCCCTTTTGAAAAGCACAATGAAGATACACATAAAGGATGTTATACAGATGACAAGTGCAAACGGTCAAATCGTTAAAAAATTTAAAGTTGTGTATTAATGAGAAAAATGTATGTTTTAAATTTAATGACTATGATTGTGGCGGCACTCGATCACGGAACTTTCCAACGGCTTCGCGACACAAAGCGCTATACCTTCAAAGCGTAAGGCCGACATGCCTAATGTACCATCCGATATCCCTACGGTTCTTTCGTCGAATATTCGGAAGAATGCATACGCGGCAACACCGTTGCGGACATCTAATAAACGCGTGCGCAGTGGGGATATGGAGGGGCAACAAAGAAAAGAATCTGTTTGGCTTCGAACAAAAGACTCATTCTGTCCCGAGCTGCCAAGTACGAAAAGTTTAGCGTCATAGCGAAGCAAACACAATTCGAGATACGTGATTATTAACTCTTAATTAAGTTAATAATTAGTCGTTAATTGTTAATCGTAAATTGTTGACTGTTGACTGTTAATAGTTTATTAAACCCTTTTTGATGAACATCAAGAGTATTTCTTGTGGGCACCTTACCAACTACCACCCCATGATCTACGTGATCGTATTACATTATACATATATGGGTGAAATATCTATTTTATTAAAATATCAAATATTTTAAGTTATAAACTTGCCTTTTTTATATATATTTTTATATTTTATTATTTACATTTTATATCTCCGTTACTTTTAATGATATGCAAAAATGCCAAAGGAATAAGCCGTTCAATTCGAGAAATGTTACAATAAGTAAACGGTATTCTCAAAGTCATATGCTTCGAGATTACAATCCCATCAGTGTTCTCTTTTAACGAGACTACACATTTCCATCATTGAGACCGAAAACCAATCCAATGACCTATAACACTATGACCGTAATGTGGCCCTGAATACGAAAAATTAAAAAATGTTTGCTAATAGATGCGAATAACAAACAACTACAATACAGAGATTACCGAAGGAAAGTTTATCGTAACAAGTGTTCAAAATTATTTTCGTTAATTTCTATCCACTTGCTAATTTGATTGCGAAATAAGCATTGTCCATTTGCGAGAATTTTTACTGTTACAGAAGCACAAGCTTATATCTTCACGTGTTTTGAGAACTTTGTTGAAAAAGTCTTCTCTTTAATAAAGCTCATAAAAGTGATTCAGGCATTGCAATACGAGAGTTAAATTAATTTCCATTTTGTTAAACTGGCTTGTGTAAAAAGGAATTCTGTGAGGTGTCTCATCGTATCTCAATTGCTGCTTTTCTTGTTCTTTGTTCTTACGTTCGACATATTCACAGCAGAGCGATCCAAAATCAAGTAATAGTAATATTAATTTATAGAAAATGATCGTTAATAAATTTTGAAGTACGACGTAGAAACAAAAATGTAATGCATTAAAAATGAAAATTGCCGAACGAAATGGAGAAAAGGTCTCGATATTTGTAAAAATATGAACAATTTCGTTGTAATTCCCCAATAACTCTTCGCGAAAAAAAAATGGAATGCAATCTTAAATTAAGAAAAAATTACATGGTAATTACATTTTAGATAAGCATAATACAAGATAAGGTTATTTAAAAACTTGTTATTGGCTACGAAGTTTCAGGAGCTCGTAGGAGCATGAAATCGTCGGGCGAAAGCGCGAGGCTCGCTTTCTCAACAATCGTCTTTCTTTTATCGTGACATCAAATTTGAAGTCCTTCGACGGCAACCAAACCGTTCTGTGTTCTCGCTAAAATTATACTTTTAGCTCATCGATGGCGAGTGACATTTCATTGTAGCAGTAAGCGTATGTGTTACACTGTTGCCATTCTCGTATATTTTCGCGAGCGTGGGTTTCGAGTTAAGTGCATAATTCTGTATTGTGACGATTCGTTCGTCCGAGAAGAATATTCCTGACAAGAATGTACTATCCTGAGCTAATTTCTCTATCATTCAACTACAACAATTTATTCTCTGGATAAAGTCACTTTTTGTTATTTCTTGCTGTAATGGAATGTGATATGGATGTATCCTATTACTAAGTAAAATAAAAACCTTGGAATTGAAGATTTACTGACGCCATTATCCCTATTTATTTCTTTAGTAGATAAGTGTAGATTTACAGTAATTGCTGTCAAACCTTAATAGCATTATTAATGTTATTTATCACCGGGCATGTTCTTTTTTATTTTGATAGTTTGCAAGAGCCGTGTCGCCAAAGATGTTTCTCCGTAACGCTTAAATGCTATGTGTGATTTCGCTGATTTCTCCAAGTATGTCTAGATATTTTTTTAGGTGTAGTTGGCATTCGTCTAGTACTAACGTTACATATATCCAACTTTACTCGAAACTTGTTCAAACGAATGTGCACAATACCGAAAATTGACTAACCTCTGATCATTATCCTAAGGTTGCCATAATTTAGCATCAGTAACGCTCATATAACCGAATGTAAACGTGATTACGTTATGTTCTTTTCGTTAATAACCGCTTTGATACGAAGCTTAATAGCAATACGCAATACTGGATTAATATATTTCTGAATTTTGTACATTCACCGTTACGTGAAGGTCATATTATAAGGTCATGTATAAGGTTTCAATTTCAGCTATTACGCGATGATGATAGAAATATGTAATCCCATTGAGGAAAACATTGATGAGATTAGAGTCCCAAAAAATATAACCTTGAGAAAATTTTTGTTTACCTTAACATTCTTCGAACTAAACAGTTTAATCCTTTGGCATTTTTGCATATCATTAGAAGTAACGAAGATGTTGCTTTGTAACAGAGTTAACTACATATCCATATTATAACATGATAATTATAATTACTAATTAATACTGAATTTTCGTATTAAACAAAAATAAAAGCGAGAAATGAAAAGCTTTATTATAAAGATTTGTAATTGGAACATTCCACAAACCTTTTATTAAACAACTGATGAATAAATTGTTTTTTACTGATGAACATTGCTGTTCCACAACAAATGAACTAATGAACAGCAATAGAATAACGTATTAATCTTACAAATCGTTTGATGAGAAGATTGTGATTTATTAAAGCGTATTAAAATCTCCAGAGGCAGCATCAGTGATCTACCAATGAATAAGCATTGGTGGATAGCTCCATACTCGTGACAAGCTCCATATACATGAAACAATCACATATGTATTTTGAATACATGTTCAACTACATCACAGACCACAAAAATATAGAATATTTGAAAAATCTAGATAAATAGAATACTTTCAATTTTAAATTTAAGTAGAATAATATGTATCAACTCTTAAAGAAAAAGTTAAAATGATATTTTTCATCGTGTGGAGGTTTTTACATATTTCTATTCATAAAGATAACATTTGTTGCAATTTATATAAGATAAATATAATCGCAAAAGTATGTCTTAGGGCATTAGCAAGAAGATTGGTATCTTTTCTTTTTAAGACAATTGTATGTATTACTTTAACGTACAGATATTTATTGTTGAGGTTGACTGATAGAGGAACGAGTGGATGAATTTGTAATAAAAAATATATTGAAATAAGCACAGGTATAAGTATAAATATAAATACAGGTATAGTATATGCTGATCCAGATCCTCACTCTTACAGTGTTACAATGCAACAGGAAGAAAAGCGATAGGGAGCACGTTCTTATATTTATAGCAAAGGACATTACCAAAAAGTTAACTTTGTAGAATAGAAATCTACTTATAGCTCTTTTGTTTCTAGATCTTGTGATCCAAAACAAAATTTATATTCAAGGGCACAATAATACGGACCTCTCCTTATTTCGAACTTTTTGTTTCATTGAATTTTATTCTCCTCGTAACAGCGGTCTCCAGGTCACGGATATACAAAAGAAAAGGTGTAGAGTTTTTCTTAAGGTAATTACTTCAACATTTACAATAATCGAATATTTGTAATAACGTGTATACGGTTTAGAGTATTTAGATAGAATAAATATTTATTTTTTTTCCTTATATGTGTATCAGAAGATATGCAACGTAATGTCCGCAATTCTTCCAAGCTGATAAACACGATAGGTACTTTCTACACTTCTATATAGAAATGTATATAAATGTTAGAAATATACAGGGCGGTTGGTAACTGGTGGTACAAGCGGAAAGAGGGTAATTCTACGCGAAAAAAAGTCGAAAATATAGAATAAAAATTTTTCGTTCGAGGCTTTGTTTTCGAGAAAATCGACTTTGAATTTTCGCTCGGTACGCGTGCACTTTATCGCGTCTCGGTATAACGGATCTCACTGTAGATCGTTGTCTGGATGAAAAAAAAAATTTATTCTATATTTTCGACTTCTCTTTTCGCGTAGAATTACCCCCTTCCCGCTTGTACCACCAGTTACCAACCACCCTGTATATCTGTTATGCTCGGACATATTATGAATACGGACATCGATTAAGCTCCTACCTTTCTTCTTTTTACTATGAATCACAAAAGATGAGGGAAGAGTATTATTCCGTACCAAGTACCAACGATATTCAACTTTGTGATAAATCGCGTGAATGAAAGGCATTCACTGTGTCCTTTGCCGTTCACATTCTGATGTGAGCGGTTTCAGGACAAAGAATCAACAAGCTGGAGGAAGACAGAATTTAGATGGTCAAAGAGAACTGTAAGTAATTTTCATAATAGTCAGAGACTTTCACCAGGAAAAGGTAACGTTTGTTTACCAACAGAGTTCATTTGTAACCGACTGTTAAAAATTGCTATACCTACAGCGATTCTACACCGATCGACTCTTCATCTGACCGATCTGTTCAATTGAAGATCTCTTTTAAAGAGGGTGCTGTAAAAATATTCATCTCGAATTTGAATTTCAAGATCAATTTGTTTTTATTGCATTCTCTTATACAAGTCTCAAATGAGCCGTTATCTTGGAAAATGATCTTAAAGTTCCATTGACTGTTACATTGACGTTATTTACAATATGTTGTACATTCCGCAATGATATAGAAAGTAAATAATGTTATATTGATAAGGAAACAAAAAACTGTATTCCTTACCACATGAGATAACATAATCTAAATAGAATGACACATCTATTTCATAATTCTCAACTTGCAAAATTACTTATTGCATGGAAGAACTTTTTAAAAAGGAGTTGAATGTTGTCAATAAGGACACGATTTGACGTTATTAGTATCATTTCATCTGGATACGTAGAGAATACATAAACGTCAACTACATTCTTTTTAAACATAGTACAATCACATTCCTGTGTTGGTAAATGCATTTCATAATTTCATCTGAGCGCTTAATAGCAGTTTACGTCAAAAACCATTAGTTCATATATCAGGAAATATTTTAATATACGATAAACACAGGGTGGAGCATTTAAATGGACACACTTAATAATTATATTAACAATGGAAATGGTTATATGGAAAGTTGCAGAGAACAAAGTTATCTGAAGGGGCACATGCAATGGTAGATAACTTTCTATACAAAATATCGTGATGTATCAATTGATGTGTTAAAAAATATATGGTTTCGTTAAAAGAACGACGATGATCTTGAAATCTTTTTAAAGACTAACTTTCAGAAAAAATATCACTTACCATTATTTGTCCCTCTAAAAAGTATAACTTTCATTTCTAAAGATTTTCCATACGGAAAATTAATAACGGAGATATATATTTAGGTGTTCCTATGTAAATGCTTCAGAGAAAAGTATTAAATTTAGGAGATATTTTAATATATTATCACAATATTGTACAAATGAAGTACAATATTATTGTTGTATTGTATCAACTTAATACTTCCCTTTATGGAACAACGAGATACATCGATCGCGATGTAAATAAATGTAATTTTATTCTTAGAAACTGTAGTTGATCTACATATTTCTCCTGCGTGCCCTCCTGCAAGGAAGCTAATAACAAATTGTGCCCTCTATGATTTAACTCCTGCTCCTGATTTAACTCCTGTCATTTAACTCCTGCTTGAAAGAGTTCTTCGTACATTAACTAATTTTGTAATAGTTCAATTTGTTTTAGGTGATCTATTTCTTGTGCTTAGAAGTAATTTCCTGTTTCTTCATTAATATGATACTGTTCACTCTTTTTTCGTTCTTTCTCTCTGACTCCAGAATGTAAACATATTGCAAATAATGTCAATGTAAACGCAAATGGAACATTAAGGTCATTTTCTAACGGAACGATTCATTTAGAGCAAATGAGTCGTACATACCAATATTTTTCTAATTTATTTATAATTTCATGTAAATATCTCAGGAGCACATAAAAAATTAAACAAACTCTAGATTTTAATAATTGTTGATGCTATATTGTAGATCTATGATTCTTTTCTTCTACAGAAACTTACATCGAGTAGTTACTACAATACTTGAAAAGCTATCGGATGACCATTTTCCGGCGGGGCAGCCAGCTACGCTCGTTAAGGCTCAGAACTGAAGACGACGCGTCGCGAGTTCGAATCCCTCTAGCCAGGAATATGTTTTCAAAGGATGGGAAACCCAAAAATCTATCTCTTAGAAGTAATATACAACAGGCAAGCTGAGCCTTACTTGACTGTTGTGTGATACCTTTACTACGAGTTGGGGGTTGTAATTGTCCAGCAATCCGGGCCGACGAATTTTAACTCGCACTGGTCTACCGTCCCGCTCGTGGAGGTTTTAGCCGGTAAGAATCCGGCACTACCTTCTGCCGCCCTGTGTTCCCCGGCCACAGGGTTGGAAAGGTGTCTATGAAGATTTCCTCCACGTAAAAAAAAAAAAAAAAAAATTTTTTTT